>NC_089212.1:2045000-2345000 GCF_963930695.1 Labrus bergylta
TTACAAGTCTCTAGAAGTGTCCTGGGTGATGGAACACCATTAATCTAAAATATAATCTCTCATTTGGTGTTTAGACGATGGCTGTGATAAACCAGTACCTGCCTACAGTAGCTCCTGTCTTTGCCTCTTCGTACTTCAATAGCTACGCACGTACGCATAGAACTTAAGTTAAATCCAGTAAATAGTAGTTTACTAGTTTGCGGGGCTTTAAAGAAATCTGCCTGCTAGACACAAGGCCGAACTATGAATGAATCCTCCCCCAATACGAGACAGTGAGAAACGGCCACACCGCCGGTGGGCAGACCACTGCCTGAGAGGAAAGAGACGAGCTCAAGAATAACTTCAATAATTAAGATTCAATGAAGCAATCTTCAACTGGGACTTTTTGAAAGGGAAGATATTGATATATCCCACTAAAAGATCAGTTTCTTAGCTCTATTTTGATGTACTTTGAGGAAGTTTAACTGAATAAAGCCACAGTCTTAGTAAATGGATGCAGAGGAAGACCCAAAAAGAACTGACACCTTCCCTGAACAGAGAGCAGAACTTCACCTAAGAATGTAAACACTATGCTGTTCCTAAAGAACATCAAACCTAATGAAGCAATTTAAAATAAAAAGAGTGGTAAAACGAGTGGTCCAATTAAATTCTGACTGGTGTGTTCTTGTTTACTTAACCTGGTGTTAGAATTAATATTTGATTTAGTTTACATAGTTAATTATCAGGAAAGTAGTTTAATCTATCTACCATGTTTTTCCACGTTGTTAGTGAGCCCATTATCTCTTCTTCTGTCACCCCCCCACACCCAAATGGAAAAAAAGAAACACCAAGTATGAACTGAAATGTGGCTACGAATTCAGGTCTAGACTAAACTATGCGCCTGAAGTCTCCATTTTCAGAGGAACAGTGTATTTAGAGTCTTTACTGTACATGACGGTTTGCACTCTGGAACCCGTTTGCCCGTTGCCATTGTCGTGTAAACGGACAGCTAAACCATGACAATGGAAAATTGTGTCACGTCTAGTGTACATGTTCACATATTGTGTCAGTATGTGATATACATTTCTGAGTTATAAAATAAGATACTCCTTTATTCATCCCACACCCGAGAAATTTACAGTGTACTGTTGTAGGTAAATTTACAGTTATAATAACATGTGGACCTCACTTAACTTTTTTTCTATCAGTGAAGACATCTGCACAGACATATTGCAGTAAATTAAAGCTGTCATATAGCAAGATCTCAAAGTATAACAGGTACTGAATAGTTGGGTACATGGATTAGGCACCTACATTAACCAAAAACCAAACTGTACACAGTCAAAATGCAGGGATCCACCTAGTGTTTTTATACATTTTTGTTGATCTGTTTTTTTTTTTTACATCCAGTAATAAAAATGTACTTTAATGCAGCCACTGCAAAACAGCAACCTTAGTCTTCATGTGTGTTTTAATGTGTCTACAGTATTTCTTTAACTAACATCTCAACTTATGATGAGATGTTAGTGATGATGGACCTTCTGTTTGTACAAATGTTCTCCAATTTGCTATTAAATATGACTGATGTACTTTTTGACACATCAACTCCTTCCATGTTTCAAGAACAGTTAGGCCCATTCTTCAAAATATATTTTAATCACCAAACAGACCTTAAACTGGCACCAACATTAACAACCTAACAATAAGATGTCCTTTAGGGAGACATTTTAAAATGATGGCAAGTCACTTTGTCCAGCCTTTAGCTTGTTTACCACCTCCTTTCTGTCTTCGTTGTCAAAATCAGGCCCAGAATGTAGCTGAGCCAACTCTTTATCCCCACAACATAAAACCAGTGCTCTTCCCCTCCTACTTCATTACCTTGCATCTTCAACTTCCTCATAACATTTGTGAAGTACCATGTTCTACAGACAAATGTATCTAAATTTCTGATATGCTGTAGGAGTGCCATTGTCACTGAAGTTAACTTCACTACATAAAATAATCAGACTAACTATGTTTGTTCACAAATGGATTTGAAGACCTTCAAGTAGGGAGAGGTACTGCCTGGAAGTATTTCCCAGCAACACAAATGTACCTAACAAAATAGAAATTAGCAACAGGGATTATAACTAACTCTTGATTTCTTAAAATTAACTGTCTTGGCAGAATATTATCTCAACCTGCAAAATATAGTGGGTTTTCACACAGACAGACTATTGACAGGTTTTGGCCGCACATACTTAAATTGAGCTGGAGTTAATTGGAATAAAGGAAATTGACCTTAAGAACTGATTCTATAGTGGTTTTCCCTGTATGGCTCATGATTTTGGACAGCAAATGCAATAGTATAACTTCTGCAGTGGGGGTTGCATGGTGTCATTTTCTTTTAGCAGATATGTAAAGCTAGCTTTTTACCACTGCTTCTACCAGAAGACATTTCTTCTATCATTGTCCTGATGATTTCAGGCCAGCATTCTGAGGTAGGTGCAGTGCTGTCTCATCTCTCTCATCAAAATGATATTTTCCTCTTGAAGCTCTTGTAACTTTTGACATGAACACATCAAAAATCTTTTTTTTGGTGAGGATATTGCTGGATTCTGGAGTCATAAAAGCGAAAACAAAGGTTTGATCCGTACATTGGAAACAAGCAGGCACCTGCAAAAGCCATTGTAAACAACACTTCATATTATCTTTAATATAATATCCAGTGTTTCATCAAAATAGAAATAGGCAATGATGCACCTCCACAGCAAGAGAACATGTAAAATAACAGTAAACACTGTACAGTAATTGTGCCTCTCTCTCTCTCTCTCTCTCTCCACCTTCTCCTCAATGATCCGCTCCACATTTGGAACCTGTTCATTGTAGAACTTCATTGTTTCCATGACTTTCTTCTTCTCATTCCCGGAGTTTCCTTCGTCTAAGGTGCCTAATTTTGTTGCTGTCTATAAACATACAAACAGAAAACACAATGTACAAGCATATGTATGCAGATATCAGAAAATTAAAAGACTACTTCTTACTAAAGCTGAAAACAATCAATTAATCAAAATGTAAGAAAATGAAATAACTTGAATAGCATAAAATGCCTACTTTCTTTTAAATCAAGACATAAGGTATGTGAGCTATAGACTTCTCCATACCACAACAATCCAGATGATGCATCTGCAAGTAATATAAATGGCACATTCTTTAATGACTTATCAACTTACCAGTGTGATTATGAAGGCTGGACACCAAGAAACATTTGTTCAACTGACAGCTGAAGATTATGTTGGTCGTCACCACTGGTAGCTGCAGACTCTGACAAAAACAACAGCAAGAATATCAGTATTCAATTGTTATTTAATTTATGATCAAAGCCACATCACAAATAGAAGCCAGTGAAAATACAGCTCCCACTGGCTGTCATGTTAGGAGCATGCCAACTAAGCTATGCTGATTTAAACCAAAGTCTATTATGTAGTAGCCTAACGTTGGGATATATAGAAGCTGTAGGTTACTAATCTGGAGACAAATGTCTGAATCATTGATGTCATTTACTGATATAACCAGTTATTCAATAGTCCTCCCATACTGACCATAGATAAAATACCTCCCCAGTCTTCATGTCAGAGGGAGGCCTGACAAAAGTTAGGATTTATTAAATGGCCCTTTGTGTACAAAAGATAAAAAGCTAAAACAGAAATGGGCTGACAGGTGTTACGGTGCAAAGAGTGACCGCGTTAACTGGAGACTTTCAGTCGAACGCGTCTGTTGGTGTCCTGCTCACAACGGACGCTGAAACGGATAGAGCCTCTTTTGTTAAATCATTCATTTACAGACGTATCTAAAGAGTGCATTTTGAGGCATTTGCGTGGAAACCTTTCGTGTTTATCAGCTGCGGTTACCGCGAAGAGCACGGCGCATTAGGCTGTAAGCCATCAGATGACACGGTCACTGGTCACACCATAACACCGCCAGTTAACATGATCACTGTTTACACAGAAACAGGTCCAAATACTGATCTATCTAGTACTGCTTCAACCTTAGCTAGATATAATATTAGCCCAAGATTATCAGGTTTAATTTGAGAAAACGTTAATGTAGAGAGAGTCTTTAAACTAGCAGGGCAGCTAAATGCATTTTCATTACGTTACTACTTCAATTTCCTCTCATGTTAATAACCTTGGCTCTCTACCACCAAATGACATGTATTTAGCATGAAAAACAGTCATAAGCAACCTCAACTATTTCAAACTTAGGTTAATAATAAGTTAATAATAAATATTAATCCCAGGTAATTACTCTTACCTGACAGGAAGGAGGTTTGGAATACACTGAAACGCTTCTCTTTTGTCCGCGATGGATGTTGGCATTGAGTAAATTATCGCCCCCTGCTGGTACGGCACAGATCCCAGGCGTGTACATTTGACGCTGAAGACAGGCAATACGTGACACTGACACGCATCCTCTAGTGGACCAACGTGTCTATTACACGCTTTGGCATGATACCGGGTTGGACAGAGAGGAGGACTCTTAACAAACTGTTATCCAATATGGATAATCCTGATCACCCTCTGCACACCCTACTGGACAAACAGTGGAGCAGCTTCTCCAACAGACTGTCAGTCACAAGGACAGATACAAGAAATCTTTCTTACCGAAGGCCATAACTCTGTACAACAGCTCACCTCATGCGAGCAGAGAACTGTCATCATGATAATATCTGTCTCTCCATACTGTAATCTGTTCTGCACAAGTTCAATTTATAAATTATCCCTGCACTTATGTTCACTTCATTTGGCTGTCTACTCGCCGTTATATTATATAGTTTCTGCTTATTATATGTCTACACTCATGCACTTTAACTTATGTCAATACTGTCCATTTACAACTCTGTTTTTGCACATTTATATTTAATCTTTCATATTTAATTTATAATCATCTACGACTCTGTTTTTGCACATGTACATTCAATCTTCCATATTTAATCTTCCTATTTAAGAATAGTAATGCTTAGTTAAATCCTGGTTGTATATATTCACATTCTTATTTTTGATATCTTTTAGTACTTATTCACTTTGTAGTTAATATTATATTGTGTTTAGATTGCTAGCATTGTGTTTTTTATTCATATTGTGTGTTGGATAACCTGCTGCTGTAACGCCACAATTTCCCAGTTTGGGATCAATAAAGTAATTCTACTCTATTCTATTCTTTTATTGTTTCTGTTGTTTTTGTGCAGTATTTTACTAAAAACAGATTTCCTTTAAAAGCGGCAACCTTTGGTGCTGAAAAGTGAAACCAATGCAAAGTGCAAAAAGTGCAGCTCTTCAAGTGTCCACTTGTGATTTGCTGCAAAAGCTCAGGACATACATTTAACACCCAGGTCAAATACCAATTTCAACAGCAGAAATAAATGAAGCTCTAGCGGTCAGTCAGGAAGACTATATCATTTCCTTCTTGATCGGGTCTTTCTCTTTCATCTTTTTTGCACGCTTACTCTCGTTTCCGCTTTCATTCTTGAGCTGTCATTTTCTCTCAGCTGTCTCTTCAGTGGTACTCATCTAACCACTGGCATGGTGTTCCGCCCTTATTTTCAACCTATCATTGTTCTGCTCCCCTTTTAAATATGATTCTTTCTCTCCCTTTAGTTCCTTCATGCTGATGTTTCGTACGCCCCAACACCGCCATCTCACAGAATCATCATCCATCAATTCTTCACCCATCAGCTCTCATCAAGTCATCAGCTTCATCACCACCAGGATCTGGACTCTATGGGGGGATTTATTCTGCCGTCGCTCAGAATATTCATTCTACCCATCGCCCAACCCCATAGAGTCCAAGCGCCAAAAATATTTCTGTCTAGAAACATTTCCATATTTCACTGTAATAAAGAATTGTCTTTATTCAATTGTCTCTCCTGATTGAATTGTATTTAGTGCCCTGGTTCAAAAGTAGTTTGGTATCAATAGCTCATTTCCATATTGGTAGACAATTCATTATTTTATAGCTCATCCGTTTTGATTATATTGCAGCTAAGAGTTAGCTGACTGACAGTGGGGCGCGTTGTAGCTGTTTGCCTAAAGGCTAAAAGCCCAACCCAGCTACACTTCTTTGTCTGTTGCTAGTTTAAATGAAAGTTAGTTCGAGACAGCATCTCCAATATGGTGTCCTACGTGGTTGGACATAAAAAAAAACCTAAAGAAGAAAGCAATGGATGGAGTCACTAAGACTACACCCATGTTTATACAGTCTGAGGTCCAATTTTAAGCTAGTTTTTAGCAGTCCATCTGACATTAAAAGGCCATCCTGTTTGAATTTGTCATCCTTCATTTCCTAGCCCTGTTAGTGGGGTAAGGTAACACCCAGGACAGAACATTACTTAACAGAGAACCTCTAACAGACTGTTCCCACACTGTATTGTAATAGCCTGCAGGGCTGAGGTCAGTCTGGTCTGACACACAGAAAAGAGGTGACTGTGAGAGGTATGGGGGCATACTGCCAAAATAACAAGCTGCTTTGAGATAGATGTGTTGCTCCAAGCGAGTGTATATTGAAACACTTCCTCGGTGCACTTTAAATGGGATTCTCAGTGTGTTACCTCATTTACTACTTTCAGTCATGTAGAAGTGTTTGCAGAATAATTGTTGGATCTTTAATGTCACAACAACATATCCTCGCCACTTATTCGTCAGCACAATTAATGGTTGATGAATGAAATGGTAATTTGAGGGGAAGAGGAACACAACACTGTTTTCAGTGACTCATAAATCCATGTCTGAGATGGAGTGACTTCTGTGGAATTTACTCCACAGAAAAATAATAGAATTCTGAAATATAACCTGTTCAAACAGCTAATCAAATAAACTATCAGCAGAGCTCATCAAATGATGGCTGCTCCATTTTGGGAAAATTCATTACAGCAAATACTACGCCAAAGAGCATGAAAAACACCTCTACAGCACTGTAGATATCCAGAGTCAGTTGTGAAGTTAATATTCATATTCATATTCATATTCAGCCCAAACGACTACAACAGAGTAAACAAAACAACAGAATAACCTAGCCAGTTCCCAAAAGATCTACCATCCAAATCACACAAAGGCGTCCATAACAGAAATGCATCATATATCGACCAATAAAAATCCTTTTAAAGTTTCCCCCATACATTTTAGCAAATAATTGCTCAATTGAGCCTCTGAGTTCTTTACTTATTGCCATTATATTTGAATGATCTGATGATTGCAGAGCTCTTATGAAGCTTCATTTGAGTTCAGAACATCACTTGAGACTGGGACAATTACCCAAAGAAATATGAAAAATACTTTCAGTTCAAAGTCTTGACATATATATTACTTAAAGGTCGAGAGTGGCACTGAATTAAGCATTGGATATTGAGGAAATAAAATTGATTTAATTACATAAAGAAGGTTTAACAGAAACAGCAGGGCATCTGGTTGAAATTGTCTGATTTCACTTCAGTTCTCAGTCACAAAATATAACAATCAAAGTCATGAGTCTTTAATAAATCAGTAAACTTCAGCAAAAATTAGAATTATTCATGCAGAGCCATGAGTTAGATCACTTTTAATTCAAAACCAAATGTAATATGAACAAACTTACTTGCGTAATATGTTTTGTCACTGATATAAAACATTTAGAGGTTGCTAGTTGTGCTGAATCTGCCCAGGGTAGCGGAACTTTAAATTGGCCACGACAAAGTGTAAGGCCAGTTTCCTGTACTCACTGGAAGCCAAACCAAAGAAAGCATCTGCTGCCTTGGTAATAACCTTGAACGAGAAGAATATCCACATCTGCTTGAAAAATGTGCCCAGACTTACCACAGTTCTCCACATATGCTATCATTGTCATCTAGCCCTAGATTTCTGCTGTCACTTTATGATAGTTTGTTTACAAGCTGAATTAAAAAGTCATTGCAGCAGTCACAAGCTACATATTCCAGCTTCACCTCCCACCCTTCCTTAACATTATGTGGGTAAGTTAGAGAAGAGGGTGTACTCTTACACTCTCTTTTCTTTTATCTTTTCTTTTTACAAACAGTGACATGTAAGACCAGTTCACCTAAAAATGGGCATCTAGTACTTGCACATTGTCACTTACATTCTGCTTTTGACTTTAGGGAGTAAGGATCATTATGGAATTGAAATTAGCCACAGAAGAGGTGCAGATTTTCCAATCATATACCGGCCCACAGATTAGGGTTGAGCAACTTCATAATTGGGCATTTTGAGTGAACTATTCCAAATTGAGGGTAACGCCTTCCTTACCTTCCATCCTTCATACATTGTCACAACTGAATGCCATATTTTGTTGCATTATTATCCAACAGGTCAACCAGGTAGACCACAGGTAATTGTTTTTCCTAGTTTGGCATTGACAAAGTATGACCCACTCTATGCATCTGATTGGTTTACCCTGATATTTTTACCCAACAAAACAATGAAGTACTAGCCAATTAGAGAAAGAGTAGGGCGGGTCATGCCTTTGCCATTCCAGGAATGAAAAGAAGTGAGTATACACAATGGAGACTTAAAAGTAGGTATAGGGTATGTTGTATACCTGAGCCCCTCACTGCACCACTGACTATACACTTTTATTACATTATGATAGCAGTTCTGTTTTTATTTTATTGAGATGTAGGATTGCCTTTCCCTGTCCCCATGTCACCAGACACACCTGCAGAGATCTGCACTGTGCTGAATGCACTTTATAGTTTCCTTTCCTTGCTAACTTTTGCTGCACATTTTCCCCCATATCACATCTCATTTGCAAAAAAAAACAGCTACTGAAACCCATTTAACTTTAATGTCATTATAGCTGCTTATAATCTGAGATGATTCAAAGAAGAACTCTCACAGTACTCTGAGTTTAAAATTTAAGGCGAAAAAATGCCCAATCAAGAGCAGCCAATATTATCAATCATGTTATCATTAACAAACAGAAGCTCCATGTTTGGAGAGTGACTTCATCTGGTGAGACGAACATGCTTGTGTAATCCGTGTGGGTGTTACATTTGTATGGGGTTCTGGTTAATGGTCTTGATTTAATGACATTTCATGAACTGTGTCTATTTCAAACAATTACCCTAAGAATCCTAGAAACCATTCAAAGAATAAAGAGGGCAACTCAGCTAAAAAAAACACTAAACGCACATTGTTATGCACATTAGCTGCAATTTCTTACCTAGCAGAGAGCAGATGTGCAGAGGCTCTCTGTGATGCTAATGTGTTACTGTGACTGTATGGCTTCATTCTGTGGATTTATTAACTTTACTGTTTCTAACATTCAATAATCACATTATGTTAGTTGATGATGTAAACTGCTTACAGAGGAAATCTCCTGTAACCATAAACACATTTTCTGTAGAGAATTACAAAATTTCAGTACAATTATTAATCACTCACCGAAGCTGAACTGCACAGGCGCATTAAGACGCAGTCCTGAGGTGAAGAGGACGTTGTGTCAGCAATCAAAGATGTTATTGGATGAGTGTGCTGTCCATTGTACACAACGAATTGTGATTGGTCAATTTAATTCGTAAGGCGGACCTATGACGTAAGGAAGACACTGAGGGCGCAAAAGCAGCCAGGAGGAGGAATGGAGGTAAAAAGTAACTCTGAACCCCGAAAAAGACAGTAAGTTACACCTTTGTTAAATATATTGAGTCCAGTTTTGTACAATTTAGCATATTTCTTATGATTTTGTGTTGGTTCTGATACTTCATTGAGGAATTTGGTCTTCAGGTGCCGAGTGTCAAAGTTAGTTAGCTACTTTAGCACGTGGCTATGAACTTGCTTAGGTTATCTAGCGATTAGCAGCAAGGCGCCAAAGGTTTTTTTTTCCAGTTGTTTCAGAGCTCCGATTGAGTCAATTACAACAAAAGGTTATTTCACAGCTAAACTTGTTTGTCTTTAATAAATTACAGATCATAAAACAGCGTAAAGTCATTGATTTTGGCTAATCTTATCGTTATTCTGTTTGTTTGGGATGTAAACAGCATCACCAGCATGGTCTTACAAAAAACTTAGAACCACTTATAAATGTTTTACTTCTGTGTACTGTATTTCAGGATGCAATGCCATGCAGAACAACCTTAAAAACAAAGGTTCCCAAACGAGCCAACAACCCACCTGAGAGATTTGATGAACCAGCTCCTGGCTCACCAAAAGATGACCAAGATGGTAACTATATTGTTATTTCACTGCTCAACATTTAACAGTGTTTCATCCAGGAGGGATCTTGATGTTAGACCTTACTTGGCATTACCCTGCTCTAATATATAAATCAATAAATGATGTCCTGTATCAAATTTAAAACTATTTCCTTCTTTTGGTGTTGGTCACCAACACCAACAGAGGCACCATCAGAGGAGTGCCAAAATGCAGTGGCATTTGGGAAACATGGAAAAGTGCCAGAGGGGAAGACCGTCTTGGAGAAGTCAAAAGTAAATGGGACTTTAAGTGAGTATATCACTCATTTTGACCCTTTTGTCAGTGTGCATACTAGAGTAAGGATACCAGAATTTTGAACTTTGTTATGACAGCAGTGAACTAAAAATTGACCAGCTGGACACCCAAAACTTATAAATGCTCTCATTTTTTATTTCCATCCTGCAAATTAGAAAGGAGCTCTGAACACATACCAAAATTTGACACACTGTTTATTGCAATGAATTGCAACATGAAACAAGTAATGTGAGAATAAAATATTATTATTAGTATATTTATAATCCAGAAGTATATGCTGTTTATTCTGCTCTCTATCTGTATTTTAAAAATGTCTTATATTTTACAAGGTTGCACAGTTGTGCAGTGGTTAGCACTGTCGCCTCACAGCAATAAAATTCCTTCTAAAATGCCCGTTGAACAGGCCTTTTCCTGTGTGGCGTTTGCATGTTCTCCCAATGCGTGCATGTCCATGCACTCCGGCTTTTCTCCCACAGTCCAAAGATGTACTTGTTAGAGAAATAGGTTTCTTTTAATTTAGCCACAGACATAATTTCATAAGGTAAAAATTACTGATTTTATCAATTCAATCTGATGGCCTATAGCTATTTCACCTGTTGCTCTCTGCACCATCCAGTCAGAAGTCAGCGGTAATTTGAAAGGCACAAGATATGAAGTTAAAATGAGGAAACTCCAAAGACTGGATGTTGATTGTCTCTTTGGTAACAACTAAAAACTTGATGAACTCCATGAGTTGACTCCATGAAGAACACTGTTACTGTATTAATCTGTAATTATTTTTTTGTGATTTGTGCTTTCTTTCATTTTTGCAGCTTACGTCATGCACTGTGGCACATGGAAAGGGTGGACACCAGTGGAGAAAGCAAAGGCCAAGAAAGCCCTTATAAACAAGTGTCACAAGAGGGCTAAGGGCTTAAATGTGGCACATTGAATGGACATTTTGAGACCATCTATTTAAGAAATGCTGCATAAGGTAAAGGACTGGAAATTGTTCATGTTGTGGATTGTTTTCCCATCACCAGATACTGTTCTAAAAGTAGGTGTTTCTGCAAAGAGTCTAGGTTAAAGCTTATATGAAGAACTTTCAGTCTGCATACATTTTGTGCACATAACAGGAACAGTAACTAAAAGTAACAGAAAAGGGCAAACTTGCTGATTGTCTGTTTTAGTTTTGTTGGTCACCCAGCTGAAACCTGTTCTTTATAGAAGCATCAGTATTGGTTGATGATGAAAATGAAGACTTGCTTCCTAATCAGCTGTTTTAATAAAGGAAGTATTTGTTATAACATATCAAGTTGTTCGTTTTTATTGAAACAAATGTTGATCATTTGATGTTTATTATCTAGGTTGGAATTTGTAAGGCTGCTTAATTTTAGTAGGCTCATCACAGTCTCTCTTTGTCTCATTATTTTCTCCTTTGGAGATGACAATGAGCCATTAACAAGATATCTGCTTTAAGTCTCAAATAAGACTCCTGTGGCTATAGTCTCAACCATTTCTCCTAGTGAATTTTATGAGAAACAAAAAAGAAATAAATGAGAAATATTTGAAACTTGAAAGAGGCTGTGATGAGAATCACCATTTTGTCTCCCGAGATGCAGAAGAGAAAGCCTTGAGCAGTAAAAATGTCCTCTGGGCAAGCCTTTTTGCTTAACTCTTTTGTGTCCTACATCTCTACTCTTAGGTCTTTAAGTGTCTAGTACCATTGCAGAGGTTGAATTTAATATTTAGTTTTTATTGTCAACAAAAAATATCATTTTTTAATCAGTATTAACACCCCGCCCCAACCTCCTCCATGTGTTGTGTGGTCCTTTTAAATCTGCTCATCAGTTCCTTTTTAACTATAGACAGGTCCCATCATACACTTTCATGTTGTTAGAAAGTCATGCCAGGTCTTTTCTGCATTAAAGATTACTCAACTTAAGGTTATATTGCATTTTTATATATATACATATTTTTAAAAGCCTTTATTGTAGGATTAGGACAGTGGAAAGAGTCAGAAAATGGAGAGAGAGAGAGAGTGGGGAATGACATGCGGTGAAAGGAGCCACAGGTCGGATTCACACCCAGGTCACCCACTTGGAGGCCTCCAAGTGGGTGACCTGGGTGACCCCGCACTAACCACTAGGCTAACGTTGGCCCATGGACATTTCTTTAATCTTTGGAAAGTAGCTGCTGGTGTGGTTGTGACTATTTACTTCAACAGAACAATGTATGTGAGGTTGACTTAAGAAAAACAGACCATGACGTGTATGAGTGTGTGTCTAATAATGAAGGAACATGTCAGTCAGTCAGTGTCAAACTGTGTCTCATTGTTTTTAAGGGTTCTTTTTGAACAACAATATATCTCTGGGAAACAAAGGAGTGAGCAGATATACATTACTTTCTGAGTAAAATCCACCTATTTCTGGTTTTGGTCTTTAAAGCCAATTAGTTGGAATTTAAATAATTACTATCAGAATACTTGTTGCGGCTCCAATTAATTCCAGAGTACCATATCATCGTCATTTCATGGTTTTACAGCAGAATTTCCCCTTCACCTGTTTAGCTCATTGTCCTCAGGTGGTATTGGACCTGCTGTTGTCTAGACTGACCTGAAAAAAACAACAATCCAATAGAAGAGCAAAGGTCAGCGGTCTGGTCTGTCTGACTTTTTCTCATAATCTGCCCTGGAAATCATTCAAGCAAGCAAACAAACAAAAAAAAAAAAAATGTCTGCTGTTTGTAAAGCCAATCAAATAAGATCAACATGATGCAGGTAAATCATGGGTCAGGTTACCTTGTAAGTCAACCATTCCCCTTGCAGGGCTTGTTTGTTTCTTGTTTCAAAATGTCAAAGACTGGTGAGATCACAGCATGCTTGCTTTGACTTTCCAATCGATCAATCTGCAATGTATTGTTAATGCCTTGATTGATTAAACAAGGCACATCTGGGCCTGCGTCTGTTTACAGTGCTCCCAGTGCACCAGTGGTAATGATGTTATTAAATATCCCATCACCTTAATCGATCATAAACTACAGTCCCATTATTTCCATCCTGAGCCTGTTCTCCAAGAGATAACCAAAAGACTGAATGATTTCATGTTGTTTTTGTGCCCATAAGAGAACATTTGATTGCTTCGGTTTTTATTCAAACGTTATAAAAAAGGAAAACAGATAGCCTCATGATATTTTGACTATCTGTCATCGATCGTCTCTGTATGTTTGACAGTAAGGCATTACAGGTTTCACTTATAATGCACAACTTTCCAGGACCGGACATTAGCTAGAACTTTCTGCCGGTTTTACCTAAAGGCTAACTTTATCCCGGTTTTGTTCTTTTTCATACACAAAAAAAAGAAACTGTAAATAAAACATGTTACTTAAAGTTAGGTTGGTAAATCAGTCTATGTCACACATATTCAGTCTACAAAAAAACCAGCCACACAATGGCTATACCTTGGAGAGAATAATGGAAAGGCAGTAAACACAAACACACACACACACACACACATATACAAGATCTTTTGGTAAAGGGCCAAACACTGCCGTTCTTTGTATTCAAACTACAAAATGACATAATGATAATGTGCTTGGTGAAAGGCCACGCTATGTTCTCTCTCATCTCTTAACACAAAAAGACATAATCTGTTTTCACTCTTGCCCTCCTTAACATTTCAGGACAGCATGGCCCTGAAATCTCACTGAGTTGCTTTTTTCACACATCTCAAAAAGATGCTGCAGAAATGTAAGATTGCAGAGAAAGTGACTGTCTATTTTGCCTTGACATCAGTGCTACTTGTAATAAGGAACTATTCATGGTATCAACAAATGAGTGAAAACAACGTCAGTATGTTGTTTTCAGGGAGAAAAGAGAACGAAGCTGCTTCATTATGTGCACAAAGAACTCACAAAGATCTCCCACCTGGTCTGCATTCCCCCAGCCATCTTGTAAACTTCTCATTTTCCTGAATTTTTCCAAAATTCTTGCGTTCATACATCGGCTCACCCCAGCTTTACCCTGAGATTTTACCCGAGGGTTGGGAGGAAAAAAGTCTGGGTAATTGTTGGGTGGGGGTTGTTGCTGCTGTATAAACTCAATGATGAAACAGACTGTGGATTATTCTATGGTTTAATCGGCCGAGGTCCGACAGTTACAACAGAACACAAATTGTTAACAATCACAAACTGACAAAGTTTTTATGTTCACAGACTTGCTTATATTCTGCTAGAAGGTACATCCTACAAATTCTTGGCTACTTGGTACATCTCTATAAGACAAGATAGAAGACATCAGCTTGACTCGTAAATGTCAGACATGTACATTTCAGTCTTAGCAAACCTTTGCTTACAACAGACAGTTGGCTCCAAACCAAATATAACTCTGCTGCTACGAGATGTTTTACATAGATATGGTTACAGCTTCAACCTAAGAGAAGAGTTACTCTAAGATGGTAGACAGATTTAAATTGTTCATTCACCAAGTTACCAAAATGTATGAATTCATGAAAATTCATACTAACAGTAATGTAAATTAATAATGTGGCTGTTTGTTGCACACATGTATCTCAGCCCTTAAAATTTTAGAATTTTTTTTCTCTTATAAACCAACAAAAGACAGTGTTATATACATTTTGGTAAAACTCCCAGAAATCTGCTTAGCTTAGAATTAATAACATTGTGTAAACATTGTCCAGGGCTCAGAGATGGGCACAAGTCTGTCATTGCAAGTCCAAGTCAAGTCTCAAGTTTCTGTAGGTGAATCCAAGTCAAGTCTCAGGTCACATCTGTGTGCGACTCGAGTCAGAATCCCAAACTTGACTCTCCATCTCTGCTAGGGCATCCAGGGGTCTGCTGCCTGTGGCCTAACAGCATATGGCTGCCAGAGCTAAAAGCTAGGGAGGCGTTACCATGTCATAACATTCTTGTTGTAGCCTCGCTTCATGATCGTGATGCTTCGTTGCCTCGACCAGCTCACTCTGCTCCAATGCGTCCTCTTCCAGATGACAGTTAGATTTATTTATCACATGTGACACGAGACGATAACTTAAGTTATTGTACCTAGCTAGGTAACAAAGAGGGAAGCAATCAGTCCATTGTCTGCTCCAAACTCTCTCACCAGACTACTTCTGTTCCCCAGCACACCTACCTGAAGTGTAATCTGGAAGGCCCATCCCCTCTCTAGCTTCACAGCCATGCAATACAACTTATCAAGGCCTGTGTTGCCTTAAAGGTCCCATATTCTTCTTTTTCTGGTTTTGTATGCTCTTTAGTGTGTTTTCCAAGTGTCCTGTGCATGTTTAGGCACATCTATGTGCAAAAATTCAAAGTCTGTGGAAACGCAGCTTCTCCTACGTCCTCCTGTTAGCTGTAGCATTAGCTGCATGTAACGCTTGGTTCTAGCCCCCCTCGATAAAAATGTGTCAGTCCGACGTCATTGTCAGTGTGAGATCACTGATCTAAGCCCATTGGCTCGTTGTGGCAAGCCCTGCAGCTCATGTTGAAATTTCCGAGACGTGTGCTGAGCAACTGACCAATAACAACAGAGCGGCTCGGCAGACCAATCAGAGCAGACTTGGCCCACGTGGGGTCTAACAGTGTGGGCTCAGCAGAGTGCAGCTGACGGACTCAGAGCGTAGAGGGAGCAAGGAGGAGCAGTTCATGAAAACAGACACTTTTTTCAGACTTTAGCTATTGTGAACATACAAAAGTAGGTACATAGATTAAATATACGAACCCCAAAAAGGGCAGAATATGGGCTCTTTAACGACATACACCGTACACATTAGCAAACAATGCGTTGGATTTTTGCTGCAAGAAATGTGTAATAATTTCCTAGGAAGAGTGAGAGAATTCATTGATACTTTAAAACCACTTCATAGAAGTAAGAAGGCAAACCAGCGTTACCTTTATGCATGTATCTGTATATTTTTTAATGACATACAATGGAGAAGAACACAAACACAATCATTTTGTGTGTGCTTGACTTTGTGTTTATGAATATATGTGTTGTTGCTGTGAAGAAAGAAGCATTGTCTTTCAGTGGTATGAATAATTTATATTGACAAGCCCCACTGCCCTGAGAGACATAGGGCATCACATTTGAAATCTACAGAATGAGACACGATAATGAGAGAAAATAGAGCCATCTGAAGGTGGAAAAAAACTAATATCAGTGAGGGGGAAAAAAAGTGTCCAGCAAGCTGTTCAGTCTTGCAAGAACATGCACAGGGAGTCCAATTCTCACCACAAACTAGCAAAGTGACAAAACAAAAATTGGTAGAAAGCCAAAAAAGAAAACAAATCTCTGCTGCTGATTTCTTTACTAAATGTCATTAAAACATTCCCCCAATAATAATCAAAGTAGAATTAGAAGTGACAAAAGCATAGTTTCTCATTTTAACATGGAGCTCAGCGTAAATTCAATATTCTCTCACACATACATTCATTATTCTTCATTCAGCCTTGCCTCCCTGCTTTGGTGATAAGCTGATTGGGTGTGTTTACTCTTTAAGTAATAAACCCACCAGATTCTGCCACGGCCTCAACCAATCATCATGCTACTGTCATATTTTTAAATTCTGGTCTCCTCTCTTTCACTGTCAGTTGGTCTTTTCATCTTAATTGCTGAGACCCTACTCAGAGACCCTACTAGCATTTAGACAAGTTAACAAGTCCTTGTTGGGGTCAAATTAGCTTCCTTTTGTTTCTGGTATCCTGGCTGTTGTGCAGGGCCTGGCATGGCATGGCTATGCATAGATGGACATTACTGACCTAACATATACCGTATTTTCCGCACTATAAGGCGCACTTAAAAGCCGCACTTAAAAGCCGCACTTAAAAGCCGCACTTAAAAGCCTTTAATTTTCTCAAAAAACGACAGTGCGCCTTATATATATGGATCAATTGGTTAATTGGTTGATCCATACTGGTTGTACACGGCGCTCAGCGACACTGACTCGGATAATGACGAGAGGGAGCCGGGCATGTTGGATGCCGTACTCGCCCAACTGTTCAATTCGGACACTGAAGAAGAAGAATTCGAGGGATTCGTGGACGGGGAATGAACTGACAAAGTGAGCTTTACGTGTTATACGTAACTGAACAATGTTGAGTTATGCACTAACGCAGGGGTGCCCAACCTTTTTTGAACCAAGATCTACTTTTAAAGTTACCAATCTGCCGAGATCTACCAGTCCACATAGTGAGCCATAGCCTTTACCAACAGCCTACAAACGCATTTAATACTCACACAACAAACAGAAAATAATAAATCAGAGTTCTGTAAAAAATAATGCAGACTACAGACTACAGCAGGCTGCTGTGAGATGATTTTGCTTTTGTTAAATTAGCTGCAGACACGGTGAGAGTGAACGGAGTAAAGTCCAACCGACTGTTTGACCGGGTCACGTGTGTTTCCACCTCGGTCCGTACGGAATCAACTGTGTGCTGTAGCACTAAAAGTAAAAAGTAAAAAGGTTCGCGTGGTGGCTGGCGCTCCAGTGCAAGTGTGTGTGTGTGTGTGTGCGTGTGCGTTTGCGTTTGCGCTGTTTGTTGGTGTGTCTCGTGCCCCGCGATGCTCACAGTCATGACAGCAGAGAGGAGCAGAGAAAAGTAGCTGCAGCTTCATCAAATGCGCTTAATACTCGTAGCATAGTTTCTATATATGACTTTTTGGTAAAACATTTACCCCCCCGGTTTTACCTGCACGTCCTTGCGCATGCCTGCACTCTCTCTTGCGCGCGCTCTCTCTCTCTCTCTCTATCTCCGCCGCTCGCTCTCTCATGCACGCAGCAATTTCATGAATAAATGAAAAATTAAATACACACAGGTCGGAAGTATACTTGGGCTCCCAACACAGGTATCGTGTGTGGGAAACAGTGCAATGAGATGAAATTGAAATCACTTTTCTATTTTACAATTGTATTTTATATTGACAAAACATCGACGCGATCGACTGAGAATCAGTCAGCGATCTACCTGTCGATCGCGATCGACTGTTTGGGCACCCCTGCACTAACGTTTGAATTAGCGGTATCAGACTGTGTTTCTTTTACGTGTTTACAACTGAACAAGGCTGGGAGATATTGTGAATATGCACATTAACGTTTGAACAACGTTGAGTTATTGTGAATGCACTACGTATAAAACTACGTTTTGAGAGTTAAGAGAAATCGTCTTATGTACTTTTGTTTTTGTAGTTTTATACGTTACGTTTTATACGTATTTATATTTATATATTCACAATATCTCCCAGCCTTGTTCAGTTGTAAACACGTTCTATTCTATGCGCCTTATAATCCGGTGCGCCTCCGTCACCGTCTCAAAAGTGTTCATGACCAGCTTCTCCAAAGGCCACTCCTCATCACATCCTGCATGCTTCCATCACCACCACCAGTTTTTAGACTTCATCACGGGGGTATCCTATCCTGCTGTCGGCCTCACTGCCACTTCAAGCATGAATACATCATGACGGAGTCTTATCTCCAAAGACATTGCACATTTATCTTTTCCTAAATTGCTGAGTTAATAATTGTCCCAATCAAGTCTCTCCTGGTTGAAATAGACTTCACAAAAGTTACTAATAGACAGAAAAAAAGGAGCTTCCATATAATTAGAATAGAATAGAATAGAATTACTTTATTGATCCCAAACTGGGAAATTGTGGAAAAGAGTTGGACTTTTAGTAGAAGATCCTAGCCAAGACAGGCTAACAGTAAAACAACCTGTAGAGATAATAGTGGACATCAGCATGAGCTCCACAACCTTCATCATCACACTAACATTGTCTACCGTGAAAACCTTGCAGTTTCTTGGATCCACTTCCCAAATAAACTCAATCATCATCAAAAAAGAGCCCAGCAGGGGGAGTACCTTGTGGGCCGGCTCAGTAAGTTCAACCTGCCTCAGCAGCTGCTGGTTCAAGTTCTTCAGTGCAATCATCCATTGTGTTCCTTGCACATCCATCACTGTCTGGTTTGAATTGGTCTCAGCACAGGAAAACAGACTAAAAAGAACAGAAAAGGATTGAAGATAAATGTAATGCTGCCAACCTGTCCTCCATTTAAATAGGAGGTCTGTGTCTGCAGCAGTGCTTCTTTTGTCCCGGTTCTTAAAGTTATTTCCATTTTAAAGATGCTGAGATTAGGGAAAAGGTCCTGTGTATATTCATATCCATCCGTCCATCCATCCATCCATCCATCATTTACAAACCATGTTTCGACCGAGCCGTCCCTCAGTTTCCCCCACACATTAACAGCCTGGACGCACATATTAAAGGATGATATTCTACACTATTGATCAAATATCTAGCAGCTCCTGTCACGTCTCCCTCCCACCTCAGCTCCGGGAACAACACTGCCTCAACACTGTAGCGCAGTTGGTGTCCATCACCCATGCTGCTGCAGTGGAACTGGTGCCTACTTATGACGCCACTCAAGTGCCCAGACACCTGCAGTTACCCATAAAAGGTGTAGCTCTAAAGCTGCCACCCTTACATGCTTATTGGCTTTTGAAGATTACATTCAATTTAGTCATGATTGCATCATTATGCATTAAAGAATGTAGCAACATGATTCTGAGAACTGCTGGAACCAATTTATCTTGAACAATTCAGACACCCATGTTAACTTTGCAGCAGGGCACCTTAGGTTCCCCAGCTAGTCTCTGAAAAGCTATATATATATATGTCAAGAAGAAGCAGTGGCTATCTTCAGTAACTCAGCTCCATGAGGCAATTTGCAGGAGCAATGTGACACAAAATCCTATTTCCCATACTACAGTAGTTAACAGAATAGAAGGTTATCTCTCTCTCTCTCTCTCTCTCTCTCTCTCTCTCTCTCTCTCCCTCTGTCTACCTTGTATTTACTCGCCCTCTCTTCCTCTGGGTTCCTAACCTTTGCTTTGAATTGCTTTTAAGCCAGCATTTTTTCTTCTAAATCTCATCCTTCATCCTCTTAGTCAATGCCCCCTCTCTATCCCTCACAGTTTTCTTTGTCTTTCACTCTTTATTTCTTTCTCTCCAGTTTCCCGGTCTTTCTCTCAGCCTTGCTCTTTTGACCTGTTTCTCTTCTCTCCTTATCACTCTATCCCTCATCCACACTCATCCAATCAAACCTTCAAAAGCTGTTCATGGCTACATCTGAACTAAGGCTTTTTTTTAAAAAGAAAACAATCTCTGTGCTGACAAGTTTTGTAACCTTGTTTTATTCTCCAGTCTAAGATCCCCCCAATTAATGCACATCACATAAACATTTGAAAATAAAAACTGAGCATTACCATCTGTTGAACCATAGACTGTAAATATTAATGGACGAATCCTGAGTGACGTCAGGGGGCTCCAAAGGCTCATCATCAGCGGCAGCCGCCATGCTGGAAATCCTGTCTCAGCCTAACTTTCAGTCGACCTAACGACGGACTGAGAGCTGAGGCCGGTTGATGAACCGTCACATTGCGGCCAATCATGTCAGCTGAGCACCTAACAATGGACAACACGAATCGTTGACAAAATCAAAATGGACACATTGTTAAAAAATGTATATGTGTGCCAGTGATGACAATAACAATCAGATAATAATAATCAGATCTATGCCGTTTTTTGTACCAGGCTGTAAACCTGTTAATTTATGCTGTAAAAACAGTTTTTTTGGCTGTGGTGGGTCTGTGACTTTCGATGTTCCTGGAGCCAGCCTCAAGGGGACACTTGAAGAACTGCAGGATTTTGCACTTCCTCATTGGCTTCATTTATCATGACCGGAGGTTACCGCTTGGTGTAAACAGGCAAACACAAAAAAAAGAGCAAAATGAAGAAAGAGTCTGACTCATGGCCATTAATTCATCCTGAATAATTTTCTTTATTGCCCTTTTCGTCATTATATACTTAATATACTTAAATATAACACATTTTGTTCAAACTCAAATAGCTTCATAATAATTCTGCTTCCTGTAACTGTTCGTCAAATAGCCTGATGTCATAGCCTTCTTCAAATGACTTAACCTGGACTATTTGATAAAATGCATGTGAATTGGAACAACTTCAAAACAGAATCATAATTTATTTCATGTATTTTCATTGTTCCAATTTAAAATACCTTTGTATCTAAGTGATGCACTTCAACTGTGTGTTGGGAAATGTAACTTGTTTGGACCCTACCCCACCACTAAATGAATAGAGCTGCAGCTAAGCCATTGAGAATGAAAACACTGATGCTACCATCGAGCTACTGAAAAATCAAGTCCAACTACTAAAGCCGCAATTTGTAATGCTGTCACTGACCAACACCGATTATGACGATGGTTTACGGTTAATCTTAATGTCATTATGCACACCGTAGTTAGAGCAGAATGCTGTTATCAGTGGCATACATCAGATGGTTAACATGTATCTTATCCACAATACATCTGGTCTTACAAGCTCTTAGATGCTCAGAGAGATCTTGGTACGACTTGTTGGTAAAGTCTGAACCAGTGGTTCTCAAAAAGTCGGGACCCAAAGTGGGCCGTGGTTATTTTCAGAAGGTTGTGAAAGTATGCCTGTAAAAGAAAATGGTCAAAAGGTCTAAAAATCACTTTTAAAACATTTTTGTTTTGTTTCATCTCTTTGTTCTGTTTTATGTTTTATACTGTCAAACTGAACCTTTTTTCATAAAACAAATCTCATTGGTTGAGAAATAAACCAAGTTTGGGGATTTCTTATTAAGGAGTTGGTGATAGCTCCTGAGGCTAGACCAATTAAGAACAACAGGTCTTGATGCATAAGCAGTGTTCCAGTCTATACAATGTACATCCTTCTTTTCTTGTCACATTCAGGGGTGCCCATGTTTTTGATGTTATTTCTCTAACACATGAGAGTCTTCCACTGACATTAATCAGGCTAAATAGTTTTTATTTATTTTATTTTTTTTAATTTCTCTCCCCATTCCTGCATTAAGATATCTTTGCGGAATTAACCTCTGTTATTAAAGCCGAACCCAAGACTTGTGTATAGGTTCCAGTATCTGTTATCAAAGAATAAAAGGAGAAACAACATAAATACAATTTGACTGTTACATTTGAATCCTCAACTTTGTCTTCAGTGTTTCCCTTGCCTTTCAAATAACAGTAACTGTTGCATTTTAAAAGTCTCAAAGAACTTAAAAAAACAACTTGTGACAAAAGAAAAGATTTGTATTCTGTCTAGTGGTAAAAGAAGTAAGGTCTTTTACCTGCTTTTTGTAACATAACAATGAGTAAGGTCTTTTTAGCTGCTCTTTTGTAATGTTAACAGACAAAGAGTAAGGTATTTTACCTGCTTTTTGTAAAGTGTCTTGAGATAACACTTGTTATGAGTTGACGCTATACAAAATAAATTGAATTGAATTGAATTGAATAGTGACTTGTGATCAAATTGCCTCTAGTTGTCACAGTTGCTCAAAAAACCTGGATAATTCCCTCCCTCTAACCAGAATATTCTTCTTCTCTATTGAGGTCTTTAAGATTGAACTTCTTTAAAATGTAATTTTCCTATCCCACATTCAAATGTGAGGCAGTCTTAAATGAGGAGCATTTAAAAAAAAAAAAAAAAGGAAACCGTTGCCTGGGGAGTAAAATTCGAGCTTAAGTGAATGAAAGGCCCCCTACTAAGGGAAAAGGTTTATTTTGAGATTTATCCAGCCTAGGGCGGATGTGCTAGCTACCTCTCTTTACTTCTTATCCATTCTTGCCTCCTTTCCTTTTCACACAATGCGAAACCCCACGAGTGGGAAAAATGCTGAATGATATTTGAGCAATCACAGCTATTCACTGAATGTGTTTTGGTCCGTCTGCACCAGAGAGAGTTTTGATGCATTCAAGACAGGCATGTGAGGCAGGTCCATATGGAATCAGCGCCCTTTTAGACAGCTTGTACGGATAGCAGTGAGGGTTGTTAGGCATGTGTGCTTGTGTGTGTGTTTGTGTGTATGTGTGTGTGTGTGTGTGTGTAGGGGGGGTGGCTGTCTCAGAACACTAAGGGTCTGTCAGGAGAATTGCAGGCATCTGAAATGGTCTTTACATGCATTGAAGACAGGGATCTACACATACGCACACATTGACACAGTATCATGGACACAGTATGTTTTGTGTATTTTTGAAACTCACATAAGCACTTTCAGGGGAAAGAACATATTTATTGATTTGTTTTCACACTAACATGGAGGTTCAAGAAGCTCTCTTATCATGCAAGAAGACAGAAGGACGGACTGACCGACGAATAGTACAGTCTTTGTTTCTCATTGTCCTTTCATCAGTGACGTTAGCTAAATGTAACAAGGATTAGCAGTCATTAATTTTCTTTCAAATGTACGTATGTCCTCTAGGGAAAAAAAAGGAAGCACAGTGAATTATTAGACCTTGAGGCGATCAAAACACAGCCCTATTATTTAAATTTAAACAAATCAACTGGGTCAAAAAATCAACTTTGATACTCATTTGAACTCTTGGTCTTAATCAGATTGAGTTTAAAGTTCTAAATGAAAACAGATTGAAAAGTTAATGTGGTAAACCACATTAAAATGGTTATATGATAGAACACTCATTCAAATTCACGTCATGATCAATACATACTGAATATGTATAATTTCATAGCCTATTCTATACAAACACTCTGATTGTTGTATTTTATTTTGTTAAAAAGAATACAGTCTGAATCCACTGCATCAGTAACAGTAAAAGTATTTACAGGATTTGGATAAAGTGCAGAAGGGTTATATGGATGCAAAATGACATTTTGAGTCAAGTCCCAACATGGCATCCCCAGACACAACAGCTTGCACTGAAACAACATCCAGGTTGATGCTAACCTAGTAACCTAGTATGCAGGTCTTGCAGATCTCACAACTCATCTAGTCAGTAAGGATGAAGGATGAGGATGTCTCTGATCCATTAGGCCAGATAAAAACAGATGACTTGGAAAAATGTGCTGCTGGAATAAACTTTGTTTCCTGGAGTCGTTAGCCGGTTACCGATCTTTATCCAAGGCACTCAAACAGATTTAAAAAAAAGTGCACATAAACTCTTCTTTGAAAGTAAACACATAGCTTGATTCAATTTTATTCTGTGTTTCAAGAGGTCCATTCTGAGGATTTGGACTTGAGCATTTTGCGAGTGTAGCACATTGTCATTCTAAACTGGTAGGAATATTTTTAAAAGATATCCCTTACAATAACACCGTAAAGAGCTACTCTTGTGAACGCTAACTCCAAAGCCTTTTTATGAGCATTGCTTTAGATATCTTAATCTTTCAATCTCATTAATGAAGGGGGGACATAAGTTGTTTGTACTCAAAGTCAAATGTAAGCTATCATTGTATGCAGATGACAACCTGGTCTTTGTCTTTAAAATGAAAGAGGTACTAAAAAGGAGGGGTGTGAGGTCTCCTCTGAGGTTCAAGGACGCCGCCGTCTAGCTGCTTGTGGCGCACAGTTTTTAGTGTGACGTTTTTGGGTGTGCGTGTTTGTGTTTACCTCTGTCTGACTTATTTTACTGATCATATTGTCTGACTTTTTTTTTTAACAGATCATCTTTATAACTTTGAGGTGGGCTATGCTGGAAAGTCAGAGCCTTGTCGAGTATCAAAATTTACGATATTAATTCAGTTCTTTCAACGATTGATCCCTTCTCTCCTCATCTGATTTTACTCACAAACCAACTTCTTCTTAAGCCGCATGTATACTATATATATGTATACTTCGTAACCTTCTTTTTTAACCCTATTATGAGCTGTTAGTTCCCCATGTTCCGGTAATCAAGTTTTTTCTGCTTTTAGAATTATACATTCCACATTTATCAAGTAAAGCCATTAAAATGTAAAACATCAGTCGGCATTCTGCCAAGGCAACAGTTGATGTTACTACACAATGAAACAATGTATCACCCCTAAAGTGTGCGTAGGCGTGTGTTTTATAGTTTTATTTGCAAATCCCTGTCAGCACGTGTGTTTTTCCTTTCATGCGTGGGTGTTTTGTATGTGAGGATGGCTTTGTACATGTTATGTGCAAAGTATATATACAGTCGTTATGCGTCTGTGTCTCTGAAAAGGGTTTTGTGCCACTGCCCCTAACAAGGAACACCTGCAGCTATGTTCTCCCCTGTGAATGTTAGTGTGTGTATGTGTGTGTGTCCTATGCAATTAGACACGCCCTGTAATACCAGAGATAGCAACTCAATATGGACACAAGCTACACACACACAAACAGTCTTTCTCTCTATCACACACACACACATACACATATATTTATACATGTTGTTGAGAAAACTTTAAATTACTGCCAGTAGATACAGGCAGATCATTTGTCTTGGCAGTAGGTTGAAAATAGATAGAAACAAACATTAACCAGCTTTAATTATTAGACAAATGTAATCCTGCAACTTGAACTGGCTAAACTCAGTGTGAAACCTTGCTGTGAAAAATGTAATGTTCTGAACATATTTACCAACAATGACTTCACCCAAAATACTTCCTAAGGTGGAAAATGCATTTTTTTTAAGCGTCCTCAACCTGTGTCATAACCTCCACCACTTGCAGTGGTCATATCGCTCAGTTAAACTGCCTGATATAAACTTACATTTGGTAGCATCTGTGTTTTGAGGGTATTAATAAAACATCCTGGAATCAAGATTGAAATATACCCCTCTTTGAAATCATATGTTGAACCCTTCTTGTGTCTCAGCATATGCATTAATTCCTTGTTTCCTTGTGTATGTGACTGGTGTCCTGATGCCCCTAGTGTCCTATGCAAGGAAGTGCATTTCTTTATGAATGGATAGAAACCTAATGGACGAGTAGGGAGTGAGATTCATTTTACTCAGCAGCTGTGGACAAAAATCCCCTGGGAAGTCTATTTACTGTAATTAAAGTGTTGCACATAGTCCATGCGCGCTGTGTTTCGTGTTCAGCTGCCACTGTTTTGCTCCATCAGACGGCGCAGCTTGCACCACTTGATCCATTTCTGGAGCATGTGCGCAGCCATGAGAAGCTGTGCACACATCACAGGAGAACTACAAGATCACACGGAAATAAAAAGCAAAATTTGAAAACAACACGTTGATAGATAGACGATAGATGAATCTGTATATTGTATATTGTGTTTTATTTTGAAAGTGACCAGATGCTGTGTGCTGTTTCTTGTCTGACTTCCTGTCCGGGTCGATATTCCTCTGTTCAGCTTGACACTATTTCAGTGGGCTCCATCAAAAATAGACTGAGTGCGCATTGGTATACGCTCCAGAGACAGACGGCCTGTGATGTGAAAACAGGAACATTGACTAGACTGGCAGCGAACAGCGCCGTGGTGTGCACAATATATTATCTATACCTACCAAACAACACAGGTGTATATACTTTATGCATAGCAAGTCAATGTTGTTCACTTTGATTAATCTGACCATGAACATCGCTTTGTCTCATTTGCATGTAACTTACCAGTGTTTCTCTAACACACATAGCCCATAAATTGCCTTGTGCAGGTTTTTTATGTCCCCTGATGAACTTTGATGTGTGTATTTACCCAGTGTGTAAATGTCTGTATTTGTCAGACTACGTTTAGGTGGGTAGGCCCACTCACTTTTCTGTCCATTCTTGTCTAACTGCTTGTGGCACACTCTTTAATGTGTGACGTTTGTGGGTGTGTGTGTGTGTGTTTTTGTGTCCACTACTCCTGTCTGACTTGTTGTGACACACTGTGCACGTGTCTCAGTGTCTGTCCCAACATGACTCTCCTAAGTTAGTGTGTATGTGTCTGTGTGTATTAGTAGCTTGTCTGTGTCTAATCTTTTAACACTGTGTGTTAATTTATGGAGTCAGTGATAATTTGGCTGTGCGTGCCAACTCCCTCATCGAGAGGACTGATAATTAAATTTCCCAGAAAATAACAACAGCACACACACACACACACACACACACACACACACACACACACACACACACACACACACACACACACAAAGCACGAGCTTAGAGAGATCTGACAAAGTGACAGCATGAGAATGCAGAAATAAACAGTTTATGAAATGAGAAGACATGCAGGATTGTTGGTAGGAAGAGTTCAGAACAAAGAAGGGTGAATAAGTGGGAAAATTAAATAAATTAATGAAAAAAGGGTGTGGGGTGTGAGGGAGATTGAGAGGGTGCAATGGTGAACTAAGAAAGTGAGAGGAAGGATCATGAGAGAGTTGGAGAGAGAGAGCGGGTTGGAAATGCCAGGAGACAGTGTGCGGTAAATAAAAAGCTCTTTATGGCCGGCTGAGCGATTTAGTGGATTATCCCTTTACAAAGGTCAATGCCGGTTTTTGGAGCCCTACCAAAACAACAACAACAGTGAGCAAACAAGAAAGAAAAAAAAAAGCCCCTCACTGACACAAGTTGTAAATTGCATGACCAGAAAACAAAGATGCCAACAATGACAGAAGCTCAACAGACAGCACAGTGATGAAGTGAACAAATTGTAAGCAAACGAAAATGGACCGTTTTAAAAGAAATATAACAAGCTTAAAAGGTTAAAAAAAAAAAAAAATCCCAAAACAGGAGCTGATGGAAATGGAGTGTGATGCGATTGGACACATAGAGAGAGAAACACAGGGCTTATGACAGCTTGTGGATGTTTTACTAGAAGATTTGCACACTAAAGGTTGCTGCCAGGAGTGGATGAGAGCCAGAATGCAACAGAAAGACAACGTGAAACCAACAATTATGGAATAGCATTTCCAATGACATGTTGGTGAATCTGAATATTTGGTTTTGGTTTTTACAGAGAACAAACCAAAAAACTAAAGCCTGTTTAAACCCCTAAGTATTGTTTCATAGACCAAGTTTACAAGCCTAATCTCATGTGATGACTTCATACAAATAAACCACCAAATAGCATTATTCTGCTGCTTGAGCTGGTTATTCATTGAGCATACTTCCGTGAGCTCAGACAGAAAGCAAAGGGAATTTCCTATTCATGTCTTTCGCTTGATTGCAGCCACTAGACAGTTTGCACCATCAACAAAAAACTCTTATCTAAGTCTCTCTGTTTCACACACACACACACACACACACACACACACACACACACACACACACACACACACACACACGCACATTCCACAGAAAACATAGCATGCCACATTATTCTCAGAGGCGGGCATAGTTGTATGTAATGTAACTACTGTGAAGGTCAAATATGGAAAATATACTTAACCATGTTTTTTTTAACACTAATATGTGTTTTTTTTACAATAACAGTTCATCCTTTCCGTATTTTGCCCGCTCCACTTTTTTGAAGATGTGTGTTCAAACAGGCAGTTTTGGGATTTTCCCTTCATGACATAACAAAGGGCAGTAACCCCTCCCCCAGGTGGGTGACACTCCTACATTTAAGTGTTTATTCTTCACTCTGAGTCAGCCTTTTGAGCAACTGAGCATTGTGGGCATGGTGCATGGTGCAAGTAAGCATGGTGCATCCACTTCCAGAGAGGGGGCGTGGTCAGACACAGCTCATTTGCATTTAAAGCTACAGACACACAAACAGCCTGTTCTGAGCACGGATTAAATACAGAGGTTTGTAAGCCTGATAAAATACAGGATCAGAGTGGATGAAACTTCAAAAAACATATTTTCATCAGCTCTGAGATGTATTAAATATTTATGGAAAGGAGTACAATATGTGACCTTTAACAAGGACGATAACTTTTATGGCAGTTAAGCAGTTAATTCCGTTAATAATTAAGTGTAGTAAACATCAATGTTTACCAGTATTATCGATAAACAACAAATACATCAGCTTTTTGCAACATCAAGAGGTTTGAGTTCTTTAGAGGGCATGATGACTTAAAAAAAACTCCAAATTACACCCGTTTCCCGTTTCATAATATGAACTTTTTTGATATCTCATGACTGTCTTCACTCTGGCAGTGCTCCTAAAGTGTGTAACCTCATAAAGGTCAAGCAGCATTTCAGAATAAATGCTTGAGCCATCATACCGTGTAAGAGCAGGGTTTAGACATTAGCAGAAACCAAATTTACGAGAAATGACAGGTTTCGATAACCTTATTTTGTAATGAATGACCTTGTTAAAAATGAATTAAACATCAATGCTGATAAGTACATTTAACAAACACGTGACAAGCTCTGATTATTCCATCTTTCTATCTCTCTCCACTTTTCTCTCACACAAACCATGCACTGTGGATGTACATATTGTGATATAGACAATATACCTGTGCTTATGTTTGTGTTTACCTTGTTGATCTTGTCTTTGTATTAGGCAGTATGAGTGTCTGTTGTTGCGTATTTACATCAAGAACCAAAAAAAAAAAAACTACTAAGATTCTGAAAAGATACTGACTTTGGAAAAAGCCAGTTGACTTGTTCCATAAAGAAAACTGAGTCTGACGTTTAATGTCAAGACGAGCGGATGTACAAACCTTCAGGCCTGTTTTATTGGACACAACACAAACACACATATGTGACAGGACATGTCAAAACTACTCACAAGAGATGAAACTGGTGATAAGACAAGTTCAGCGCATTGTAAGAAAGGTCGGCAGCAAGAGTCCTTTATGAAGAACGCATCATGGCTCCTATGGTGTGTGTACAATACGACCACAATGGAACACAACAGATTAGCAGATTCTGTTCACCAACGAACAGAGCCCAACTCTGGAAACTGGAAATCTTGCAAAATCATGCACGCCCATAGAGTAAATAAACATGGTGGGAAAGGGGGAGGGAAGCATTGGCATTAGTTTTTGGAATACTTTTATCTGAAAACTCAGAAAAAGATGTGGAGAGTGCATGAACACATGTTATCATGCCGCCCAAAAACTACACTTTTATCAAGTCGTCTAGAGACCCGCTGACCTGCTCCCCTGCTCACTAGTTGTTTTTATTTGAGATGTTTCAATAAAAGAACAAGGTTTATTACACACACAGTATATCACTTAAAATTAGGGTTAGGGTTAGCGGTTAGGGTTAGGGTTAATTGGGTGTAATTGGCGATTAAATTGGGAGAAAGGGGGATAAAATCTGATAAAAATTTATGAAAAAGAAAATGTGGGAACATAGGGCCTAATTTTGAAAAAAAATCTTAGAAATGTGGGAACATAGGGCTGTGGGAACATAGGCACGCTCCCGCCTGGTCCATACAACAAGCGATCCTAGCAAATAGCGTGAGGCATGTACCAGCCTTGGGTTGCCATTTTTAAAACAGCTTATCTTCCTCATGTTGTCAAAATAATTCATTTACAAGACAGTGGTACACTTTTAAGTAAAAAAGACCTTATGGAGGGGAAATACCCCTCAAATCAGGACAACGAGAGAGCAGCGGAACTGGGCAGCGCCTCCCCATCTGGCTTGGAAATGGAGGCGGGGGGGGGGGGGGTCGCATAGTTACAGATGAGGTTGGAGGTGAGTAAAAATTGATATGATGTAGTTGTTTTGCTCCCTTCTCCAGTCAGCTTGCTTCCCAATGGCAATCCTTTCATTCCCTATACAATTCATATATGAGTGCATGCTCGGCTGTCCTCAAGGTCACCCCCCCACCACACACGTACACACGTACACACACAACAGGATATCATGCAATGTTTACATCAATCTTTTCTTGCTAGCTCTTGGCATGTGTTGATTTGTAAGGGCTCTTATCAGTCTACAAGTGGAGTCACATGAAACCAGCAGCAGGATGATCATTTCATTCATGAAGGTTTAGCAGCAGTACAAGCAGAAGTCCTGCAGCATGACTTATTTTATCTTGGATGATGTTTTTCTTAAGACCACTTTGTTCTTTAACTGCCATGTTAAACAAAATGTATGGCAAGGTCAAAAACATGTATTACGGTTTGTAACATTTTAAATCAAGAGTTGCAATGCACCAGGTTTTTAAGTGAGACTTTCCTTTATAAAAAGATAATGCCTTAACAGAATGACAAGAGTAAAATCAAATAACAATTTCAATAGTTTTAAAAATTAAGAAACTAGAAAGTCCTAAAGACTTAAATGCAGCTCTAGCTAAAGTTCTTTTAGGAAGACTATTATGCATGCTGGTTGTATTGTTTATTCTCACATCGCTCCTCCATGCACGTCACTCCTTTTCTTGTAATCATCAGATGTTCACATCACCTGGTCACATCTGTCCATTAGTGCTGCTCACCTCCCTCATCGTAAGCCCATCATATTACTGCCAACTTTTTAAAATATGGCTCTCTCTTCCACTAATTCATTCATGCCATAGCTACATACAACGCTTCACCTCCCCATTACCACCAAGCCTTCACAGTTTCATCACCTTTCTCATCCACATCATCCTCAGATCACAACATTAGCCGTTGTCCAGTCAACTCCAGTCTTCCCAGTTTGGTCCGCCTCTTCATCCCATCAGCCTCAGGCCGACATCTTCTGCTGTTCCGGTCAAACTATATCTTTGTAATATAACAATAAGTAAGGTCTTTTTACCTGCTCTTTTATAAAGTGTCTCGAGATAACACTTATTATGAGTTGACACTATACAAATAAAAATTGATTGATTGAATTGATTGAAACTCATTCTTCAGTTAGATCAGCTTTTTTCATCCCATCAGCCTCAGGTGACATCATCAGCCATCTTCCCATCAATCCCAGTCTTCCCGGTTCAATCAGCTCATTCCTCCCACAGGCCCAGATGACATCATCATCCTCCTCCACCACTAGTGTCTGGAATCCACAGGGGGATAGGTCTTGCTTCCCGCTCAGGACAGAAATATTCGATCACATTGTCGAGTACAAGCGTTGACGATCCTTTTACAATCATTAAATATCACATGTAAAACAAATATTTATCTTTGATTCTTTTACTTGTCTCTCCTGATTGAAATGTACTTTACAGGTGTCATTTAAATGTCAAAATAATTCAGCTTGATTCTGGCCTGCACAGATAATTTTCTATTGAAGACTTAGAAGGTAGAGTGCTGTATGGAGAAGCAGCAAAGCTGGAGCATGGAAGAGAAGAAAGATCATAGAAAAAGTTGAGAGAAAAAGAGAAAAGAACAGGAACGACTGAGCGAGAGGATCAGTGAACACTTTTTTAATCAGAACTGAATAAGTGGGCAATAAAAGAAGAGACAGGAAAAGGATTATAGCGGCCAGGGAGTGAGAGACAGAGGCGGGTCATTAAAAAGTCTCTAGTGGAATAAAATAAGGCATTATCATCTGAATGCAGGACTTAATACTCCCGCTTGTGAAAAGGTGGGAGACATGCATACATACATATATCCTATATCTTCTTATCCACATCCTGGTAATCACATGTTGGCTTTTGTTTTTTTTATCTCCACATCCCTTTTTAATGACAATACATTTTGTATTCCATTTCTTATACTCCCACTGAGATCATACATGTTTTATCCAAAGACCTGGCCAACCACCATTCAACAGACAAAGAAACTGATTTTATAAATCAGTATCAGACAGAAAAAAAAGAAAAGTAAGGAACAGCAGAGAACAAACGTTGGCCTGATTATACATTCTAAAGCTTTGTGAGCATTATGGGTAACCTGTTGATTGTCAAGACCCCCTGCAGGCTACTGCACAAAGCTTTGATGAGGGCAAACCTAGCCATTAGCGTTTCAGTCTATACAATGTAGAAGCGAGTAACGAGCAAGTCTTCAGACCTGACCTCCAAATCTCAACCAACACTGTAAAAACTTACATCATACCAAGTATTTTTGTCTGATTTCCAATTCACTGAATAGAAGCCTGATTCTCCTGACCAGTCCAGATAAACTTCTTATTTCTAGATATTACAGGCTAAAAATAAAGCCTGAATTGCTTGTGATGTGTATAATATGTCACAACCTGGCTCAACAGTATGTGACAAAAGAGGGAGACCACACAGAGTCAGCAACATTATTCAATATAGTTTAATTAAATTATAAAATTACACAGTGTTATGCTTGTGAGGAGGTCAGAGTGTATGCAGTGATGAGAGTGTGTCTTTGTGTGTGTGTGTGTGTGTGTGTGTGTGTGTGTGTGTGTGTGTGTGTGTGTGTGTGTGTGTGTGTGTGTGTGTGTGTGTGTGTGTGGATGAGTATCAAACTCCAACACAAAACACAAACAAACAAACGCTAACAGCAGTCTGCAGGCCAGAGAAGAGAATGAGAAGATTGAGCAGGTCTGCTTTGTAGACTCCCAAAACCAGACTGTTCAGGCATGCTGCATTACAATGCGGTCACACTGGCCATCCGTACCGTGCCCAAGCACACTTCAACCCTAAAGTCCAGTTCGTTTGGCCAGTGTGACCGCTCCGTATCGTGCTCAGACGATACACTTCCTTGGCTTTGGCACACACACAGAGAGGTGTGCTTAGGCACGGTACACTTCATGCACGAGCACAAGCATGCAGAGTTTTTTTTGTGCCACTATTGCTGTAATTCTCATCCTGTTTTCTTTTGCTTAAACCATCTTCCCTTTGAAAACCTCTGGAATCATCAGCCCATCTCCATCTCTTTCTCTGCAATAAACCTCATTACAATCAACACCTCTGATTCTGCATTCTGCATCTGGGCCCTTATTCACTGGTCTTGACAAAAAAAAAATATTACCGTATTTTCCGCACTATAAGGCGCACTTAAAAGCCTTTAATTTTCTCAAAAAACGACAGTGCGCCTTATAATCCGGAGCGCCTTATATATGGATCAATTGGTTAATTGGTTGATCCATACTGGTTGTACACGGCGCTCAGCGACACTGACTCGGATAATGACGAGAGGGAGCCGGGCATGTTGGATGCCGTACTCGCCCAACTGTTCAATTCGGACACTGAAGAAGAAGAATTCGAGGGATTCGTGGACGGGGAATGAACTGAAAAAGTGAGCTTTACGTGTTATACGTAACTGAACAATGTTGAGTTACGACTAACGTTTGAATTAGCGGTATCAGACTGTGTTTCTTTTACGTGTTTACAACTGAACAAGGCTGGGAGATATTGTGAATATGCACATTAACGTTTGAACAACGTTGAGTTATTGTGAATGCACTAATGAATGAACAATTTCGAGAGTTACTATATTGTGAATGCACTAACGTTTGATTTAGTGGTATCAGACTGTTTCTTTTACTACGTGTTTACTGAATCAGGGAAAAGTTCCCCTCCACGTTTGGGAGAAGAGGAGTGGATGCATAACGCAACCCCAGTCAAACGTTTGCCTGCAGTATCTTCTATTCTATGCGCCCTATATATGAAAACAGTTCTAAAATAGGCCATTCATTGAAGGTGCGCCTTATAATCCGGTGCGCCTTATAGTGCGGAAAATACGGTACATAAAGTAGGTAGTAGTGTTTATCTTCAAGCTCCTCTGCCCTGTGCCAGGTAACCTCACATATATGTTCATCAACTTGGAAAATCTTACCTCAAAAAGTCGGTTTGGTTTGGTTGGTTGTATTTTGCTTCTCATGCTTGAACTGCCGGCTACACTGCTCGACACTGCCCCCTCAATATCCTGTGGTATTGGAGCTATACTTCCAGAAAAGGAATACATGAATACGGACGGAATGAGTGCCGAGTACTGACAGAAGGCAACGTATGTATCCATATGTATATCGGGAGTTGAACTTAATTGAGCCTTTACACACCCATGAATCGGACAGGGGGAAATTATATGGATTAACAAATAAGTCAAATTCACCAGGTCATTCTCCTGTCATTGTTTTCCTATGATGGCTCTTGTTGAAAAAAAATTGAACAGGGTATTTAGATGAATAAGACTCCACCATACCATCTCTCTGTGAGAACATTGTTTTCCTGCTTCTCACAGAGGACAAAGACAAATACTTTTATTTCATTAGATAATGATTTTGAATAGGGAAAACATTTGCCTCCTTTCCAGGTACATTTCAGATTTAATGTCCCTAAAGTGAAAATTGCCCTTAAGTCTAATAAGCTGTTTTTCCCATATAGGAGTGGGTATCTAAATAATTTCTGGCAAGTTTTTATTTTATTGAATGTGTCTGAAACTTAACTTTTGGGGATCATGAAACTTGTAATATAGGACAGCAGTAAAGGGACTTTGCTGATATGCAAGAGGGGGAAAGCTGCATGCTCCCATCAGATCTGTAGTTTCCCCAAAGGTGGGAGAATATATATATTTTCATTGCATACCATGAAGATGCAATAGCTACTTCAACTGCTTTATAACTTGCACATATTCTTAATGTTATCACAATTCATTTAAATGTCTTCCGAGAAGTGTGAAAACGTTGTGACCTGAAGTTACATTAAATTAAAAAAACATATGTGGTATTTGAGGATGTGATTTTCAGCAGGCGCTCCACCAGGCACTAATTGGTCTTTAGGGCAGTAATACCATAATTTAAAAATAATTGAAATAAAATGTGACAATGCATTAACCTCAGGCTTCCAGTGACATTTAAAAGGAGTGAGTCACTGTTTGCCCTCTTTCTGACACACACACACACACACACACACACACACACACACACACACACACACACACACACACACACACACAGGGGACATAAGGAACAGGGGAACGCATTAGCCCCTTTTACACTGCCTGTTAAAGGCAGGAGTTTTGTGTTTCTTTCTGTCTTGGTTCTCCATGCCTGGGAAGATGGCAACAGGGTTGGATCTGGATCAAAAACATGTTTTTATCAAATTTATGGGTTAGGGAACTTTCAATCTGCACTGTTATTTTAAATATGTCTCTACTTTGAAATGTCCCCCGCCTTCCTGTTTGACAATTTTAACCCAGCTGCACGTCATCTTGAACATTCAAACAAGGTAGCTGCAAGACAATGAAAGCAGCCAAGATAAAGAAAGAAGATATAAACCTTTCTTCTAGGAAAACAAAATCTGTTGTGTGGAAATATTGGGGTGGCTGTGGTTCAGTTGGTCGTTTCTTAATCGGATGGTTAGGGGTTTGTTTCCCCAGCTGAACCCTGAATTGCTCCAGGTGCTTCAGTGGTGGTGTATGAATGGCATTAGTTACTTCTGATGGATGATACTACATTTCAACCACTACCATCAGTGTGTGAATAGGTGTGAATGGGTGGGTGTGACATGCAGTGTAAAATATATATATACAAGCTCAAGTCCATTTACCATTTAAAATTATTTGTTAATTGTTTTAAGTCATATGATTCCTTTTTGTTCACCTGCCCCCTACCCTCCAACCAAATATATGCAGGGAGAAGGGACTCTACAAACTCATTTCACCTTTTAGTCCAAGAAAAACAACCTCTTGCAGACACCACCACAAATAGAATCACATACTGTGGAAACAAATTAATTAGTTATTTATTTAGCTAGCTTGTAAGATAAGCCTTAGGAATAGATAGAATTACTTCTGCAAGTGAGTGTTTGCCAGCCCGTTGTTACGCTCTATGACCATCCTCCCATTCAAATTTGCTCACTTCTTTCTTTAAAAAGAAAAAAAAAAACAATTGTGATGACCATAATGTAAAACTGGAGGCCTTAGAGGGCGAGGGCATCTCTCCGCCTGACGCATATGAATACATCACAATGGCGCAGTTGTGTAAAATATTGTACCTCTTTTTATTGCTCTAGTTCCAGCACGCTACAATACAATATAAAACACACCGGGAGAGCAATATGCAACTGTTCTGTATTTCAGTATTGTGTCATCTTTGTTCAGATAGGGCTTTAAGCTCAAGGACAAACAGAGCTTACTCACAGACATACTTCTGTGTTGTTGCATTTATAAAGGCACATCAGCTATAGCGTTGGTAAAATGATAAAAACACAAAGCAATGGTGTTCCAGCAAATAAAGTGAACCCTGCGCCTCGATCATTCCTCAAGCGATTTGCTGGCATTAAGATTAAGACCGAATAACTCAGAGCAGAATAAGGTTACCACCGGGGGCCACCATCTTCCCCTCAGCATCCTGTCAACAGCCAAAACCAGTGTCAAAACTGGGATCTTTTATTGATCTTTCAGGTGAAGCAGGCCCCCATCTCACTCCCTTCCTTAGTGCTCTCACCTTTTTCACTCTGGAGAAAGGAGAGAAGTGGACTGCATCGATCCTGACTTGTGACACAGCCCAAACTCCCTGATGATAAAGTGAGACGCAGAGAGAAACACAAAGAAATCATCCTATAAATCTGTTAGCTGTATTTTTTTATTTTTTTTGGAAGAATATCTTCTTCAACGCAGTTATTACAACACATACAAGGATACTTCAAACACAGTCTGTCTTCTTTGTATGAATCACTCGACCCCTGGAGATTTGAAAGGCTGTGTAAAGTTTGGATTTATTGTAATAACAGAGTCTATAAAGTGTCAAATTCCCCCAGCAGAAGAGGATGCGAACATTCAATCCACCTTGCAGCATAATCCACTTCTGTGCATCAGGAAAGTCAGCCTTTGAATGCAGTTCAAGGTTGTATTGAAAAAAAATCCTTCCTGGATTATTTTTAGAAATAGTTTATGGAGAATAACTGCCTGATATTAGGAGAGTTTGGAGAAGAATGGGGTCAGAGCTACACTGCAAAAGATACTCGGGGTGAGTGGATGAGATATATCTAGGAGTATATTAAAGGTCCAATGTGTAAGACATCTACTGCATGAAATCATAAAACCACCTTTCAATATCATCATACATTAAGGAAACACTTTATGTTGAAGTGGCTTCTCTGTCAACAACTCAGAATCCAGTATGTCCTCCTTCTATGTTTCGATTCCGATGCAGAATGGTTTGTTTCTCAGAGTCGGAATCAAAAGCCCTTTTACTTGGCCTTGTCTCTGTCTCAGACTGGGCGGACTCTGAATTTTAAATTGAGACCAGTCAAGACCACCACTGACCGGCTATTGTCCCCCACGTCATTACAGTGATTAGAAGGAAAACACCTCTTATTTAAAAGAACTAATAACTTAATAATAACCTTCATGGTGTTACGGTCTAAGTGAGTGACATATTTATGGTCTTGGTCTTGTCTCGGTCTCGTCCTACCTTGTTCTGCAGCACTCTGGTCTCTGGTATGTCTTGGTCTTGGCTCTGTCATTTTCCCGACATGTCTTGGTCTGCCTCGATCCTCTTGGTCTTGATCTTGTCTTGGTCTTAGAGCAGCACTCCAGTCTTGGGTATGTCTTGGTCTCGGTTAGTGTGGACTTGATTACAACACTAATAAACTTTACTTAACTGATTCTACAAAACCTAAAAAGCCTCTGCATTTTTCTAATAAGCTCCACGAGCAGAAACGAGGTACAACTAGGAACAATATTAGACATGCTTTGGAAATATGGAGAGAGGTTAGAACACAATAGCTTAAAGTGAATCTTCCATGTCCATTGAGGAGGGGGCTGGGGGAGACTCTCTTCAATGGTTTGAATGTCGACTGCAGTGCCCATTTTAAACAAAAGGTTACATATTGGTCCTTTAATACAGATTGGATGACTGGGGAAGCATAACACATCTACTGAACATTTAATGGACTGTCAGAACATCTTAGTCTCCTTTTAGAAGTCAAGACTGCCTTTAAATTTGACAGTAGGGCTCAACTAGGGCAGTTTGTGTGCACTCACATGAATGAATAGCATTTGTTTATCCTATCTTTCTCCAAAAATCTACTTTAAATACAAAGATTAATGGATCTAAAAGTTGTTGTATTCCTGTGTATATTTATTTTTGCTTTTAACATTAATAAAACAGAATGGCAACATTTACATCTTCAAAGCATCATTCCTGAAGGACGCAAAAAGTCAATTTACTTCAATACCACAATATAAAGAAATGTGCTATATATGAATGCAAAGAGAGGCACTGACAGCCTGCACAAATAATCAATGTCATTATTATCTCTGACAAGGAAAATAGCCAATCATACTCTAGGATGTTTTGGATAGCACCTGGGGTGGCCAACCAAAGATGATTTGGATGAACTACCAGCAGGGTAAAGAAAGTATTTATAGTCTCCAAACAAAGAAAACAAAATGATAATAATCCTGTAAGAAGTTTTTAGCTGGTTCTGGAACAGACGGGAAGTATGTACTGATGCATCTCTATGACCTTTAAAAGTAGAATAGAGTTTCACATAAAGGTTAAAAGTCAACTTTTCTGCCTTCACTAACCATGTTCCTTGACTGTCCTTAATCCCAGAGTGTGCACTGATGAAGAATCCCCTCAACTCAGAATAATCTCTGCTGTTACGGCTTCATTGTCATCTGCATCTCACTCTGGAAACTTAGTCTGAATTTGCCTTGGAGTACTGCCAACAGGCCGGCCTCCGATGAGGCGATTCCCTATAATCTGCCTTAACAGCCTTTTTTTTTTTTTTGTACATTTCCCACGGAAAACATTTAGGTGGTTGATGCATTTGAAATCCTTAAATGAATATGCGATTTCTAGTCACAGATGCAAGATAAGATCAGCAAAGGGATTAGATGTAGGGCTTTGTCCAAAAAATGAGGCATCAGCAAAAAAGAATGGAAAACTCTGCAAACTTCACACTGGCCAGAAGAGCTGTAAAGAGGGTAGACCTTGTCTTTAACATTATTAAGTTAAATATTCATCCTTACAGACTCGTTGATCACAAAGTTGTTTATATAAATGTACAGTATTTACTGCTTCTAATGGCCATTCAGTGAGAGAGTGGAGAAGGGACACTGACTGACAAAACACACAAGTTTTATCAATATACCTTTTCCTCCATTAGACAGAGGCTGCTAAAATAAGATAAATTATTCCACCTGGGTTGTATTCTGCCTCATACTTCCTCGACTAGACTTCATCTTTTCTTCTTTGGTCGTTGAAGCAAACTTACTGAAGAAGGAAAAAAAGCAGTAGTTGCTGTGGAAACCTGAGGGGGAAAGAAGTCAAGTGTAGAATAATCAGTGCCTGCGAATCAGATTTAGCATCTACCTTTATTTGCATCTACCCACGTCCTTTCTTTCTTTTGTCTGTTCTTCACCCATGAGGTGGCTGCGCTGCTTAGAGAGGCAGACAGTCCTTAATCATAGTGCATTCTGTCTTAGTGTGGGTGGGTGAGTAATTGCATTGGTAAGTGAGTCTATGTGTTTGTGGAGAGTGTGGGGAGTTTCAGGGACATGAATTTATCAATGATAAAATAGATGTAACACACACACACACACACACACACACACACACACACACGTACACGCACGCACGCACACACACACACACACACACACACACACACACACACACACACACACACTCACAAACAAGGTTTTGAATAAGTCTATTATGTTGGCAGTGTAGCTTTGCTCTTGGCTCTTGGCTTCTGTTCTGGGCCAAAGAGCTATTATAACTGTGTGGGAGATAACTGAAATACACACATACAAGCACCGAGGGTGAGGAATATTGAGTATGGAATTGTTGAGGTCAGCAGGATTGAGGTTGCTGTAATGGAATGATTTGAGATGTAGCGCTCTAAAGAAATATGTGGAGTAGAGACCTATGGATTTCAGGATGACCTAAATATTATGCTTGGCTTCTCTCTCTAAACACAAGTAAAATGCACTGTACAAAACTGTGCATTCTTTAAGTGTTGAATGATACAGTATGTTAAGTCTGATAAATCCTTGACTGACAACAGGAACTCTAAGAAATGCTCGATTAACCATCAGAAATGTGGAGAAAAAAAACTTTGAACTGCTGGCTTCAGCCAATGTTTGCAGGGGCGTGTACAGACATTTTTGAGTGTGGTGGCCCAACTGGAGCACTGATTTATGCAGGGGTGGCATAACGTGTTTGTGCATACCCACAGAATGAATACAATTTAATCATCCTCCTGTCTATTATGATCAAAACTACTTAAATATAAAGGTATCATACATATGTTTCATGAATTTTTTGTTCTATTTAAAAACACTATAGGGAGGCTGCTTCTAAAACTTATTTGCTTAATTCTTTAAGCACTCTAAAAGAATATGTATGAACAAAGTTAACATTTGAAATGACCTAAATAATCAAAAAGATAGGCAATAAGTGAGAGTAACCTTTTGGTGCCAAAATGTTATCAGTAGAAGTGTTTCTGTGAGTTGGACAGTGTGCATGAGTTTGCCTTCTTATAAAATAGATATTGAATTACAAAGAAATTTTAAGTACTAAAGAAAGAGAATGCCCACACTTTAAATGCAAAAATAAAAAAAAACTACAGCCTGTAACACAGCTAAAATAGTTGGTTTTAGTCCCACCTCTGACAGGGCAAATAGCCAACCAATGTCTATGATTTTGGGCTGGCACCCTGGTTAGCCAGTCAGATTTGAAGTCGGCCCTGTCCAACCCTTTTGACAAGCACCTTTATGTTTGAACAGCTCTTCTCACAGCTCTTCAGAAATTGTCAATTGCTTACTTTGTTGCAAGGCAAGTCCCCCAAACCCTTTTAGTGGACTAGTCTGTGTAGAGTGAAGTGATGAGTGAATGAAACTACAACAAAAATGGAAAATACAAAGATGAAGACAAGAAGGTGGAGTGCAAAAGACAAAGAGAAAAAGAAAACAGCCTCAGAGCTGAGGCTGTAAATATTTTGAGATTGAATTGTTAAAGTCTAAATAACATTTTTAGAAAAGTTGATGCCAGTGACTCACAAAATCCTTCAGGTAGCAACACTGACAACTTTCACAATTGACCAGCACCAAAGAGGAGGTGTTACTGTGTTTGCTCTGTTGGGTTGCTCAAAAGCATTACTTGTATTTCAAGAAAGGAAACCTGTTGTTAATTAAAGCATATCGTAATGACTCAAACCAACTTGGTAACATCTGGCACAACCACCTGTACATACACTCCTGCCTGATGTGTAGGCAGCCTCTTGCAGACCATAGACATTTCTTAAAGGGCCTTTTCCAGCCCGCAGGCTGCTAGTTGAATAGACCTGGAAAAGACAATGTGCCTATTTTTTGTGTTTGTACTGTGTAAGGGAGCATTACACAAAGAGGGAGGGAGGGCATGGAGGAGAGGTGAAGGAAAGCAAAGAATGAGAAGACTGACAACAGTTTTGATGTTGAAATGTCGTCAGGCTTCAGGTCAGATTCTGCCAAGAATATTTTCTTAGAAATAAGGCCAGGTCAGGCTGAGGCTGAAATTTCTGAAAATTTTGACTGTGACTGGCAAGGAGCCTTGGGTAGCCTCAGACAGAACTCTTATCCAGAATAAGCTTATTGAGCGTCTATATTTTGTAAACCCTCACAGTGAAGTTTGAGTCAGGAGGTGACTTCTGGTTGTTGCAAAACTGAGTTTTGCAACAACCAGAAGTATTTATCATGACTCTTTGCCTTTGTGTTAAAGCTTTCAGTCATTTCAAACTGTATGCACACAGAAAACAATTTAACATGATCTAGGTCTATTTAAAATATTTTGTTTTCAATTGTTGTGTGTATGATTTATCCGACTTAACAAAAACAGTAAAAGTAAAAATGTAATTTCTTAAGTATATGAATTCGTCCCCAAGGAAAAAAGGAAAAACTCAAACAGAATACAATACATAAGACACGTTATTGTCACTGTATGCAATACAACTAAATGTCATTGTTGACACGCTGCCCAGCAGCAATAGACAAGATAAAAACACAAAAAAATATACAAACATCAGATTTAAGACACTAGAAAGCAACGCACAATATATACCAAAGATAAAAGAATAATCATTGTAAGAGTGGCCCTAGTGGCATTATTTGGAAACAGTCCTTTGGAAACAGAGGCTTTGCTTGTCAACAGGCAAGGCAGGCATCTGCTTGGGGCCCTTGACCAGTAATGGGGGGCCCCCGAGGGCTCACAAACTTAAATCAAAGCCGTGGCCCAAAATGTGCAAAGTTTTTAATGACAGCAGGAAACTTCCATAAGGGGGCCCCATCTGACAGCAGTGACTCTTGCTGCCCTGCTAAGTGTTGCTAGCATTATTGCTGTGAAAACCAAAGTTTGACAATAAATTAAACAAAGAAAATGTCTTAATGCTTCCTGCAATGTCCATTACAGGCAACAGCAATGAAGAACCAAAATCTGTGTTGTGGTTCAGCCTGGTGAGATCAGATGTGTTGGTACCATTTTGGTATCCCTAAACATACAAGTCAGATTTTTGCCATTATACTATACATTGAAAAAAATCATATCTGACAGTGAAGGGATCATATATAATATTGCAGTGAACAAAGCCAGGTTATCCCTGAATGGAAGGCGTGGTTAACATCAAGAAGAGAGCCAGAACACACAGCATGTAAATAAGACATCTTTGGAGTTATAGCAGATATCTCATCTCTCCTCATATGAAAAAAAAAATGCTTACTACTTCCCTGCACCTCCACCCCGTCTCCATTTCATCCATTAAACACTGAGGGAATAAATCTTTAAAACTCTGGTAAGAAAAGAAGAAGTGAAGTCAATGTAATAGGGCAACATGTTGAACTAGCAACTGTAATTACTGTTCTTCAAAGTTGAATCCCTTATAGTCTACAGAAAAGATATTCATCTTGACACTATAATGTGTTACTTGGGCCAAACTGCCAAATGATGCAGCAGGGCAGCAAGAAAGCAACTTTATTATTAACAGAAATGTGTAAAGCACCAGTTCAAAGAATTTCTGGAGTGACTTTATGAAATCCTGAGCTGGTGTGAATAAAGCAAAGCATAATCCACTCTCAGCCCTGCAGGCGAATCAATCAATCTTAGTACTTAAGAACTAAAAGCAGAGGTGAAGGACTTTCAACTCTCATTAATGATGTGTTACTATGATCTTCATATGGAAATGATTACCTCCATTCAATATGTGATAGCTTTTCCTTCTACTCGATCCACAGATTGTTTCCTTGTGGATGATCTACAGACCAGCACTCAGGTGCAAAGAGTCGATATCAGGTTCAAGAACAAGCACACAAAGTGAACCTGGTTTCTTCAGAGTAATGCTGATGTAGGCTGAAATTCCTGTTTCAGACATGATACATGTTGAATTCAATTCAATTCAATTCAATTCAAAAAACTTTATTTGGCCACGGGGGCAATTCAAAGGCACACAGAGCAGTAAATTAACAACAGTGCATTTTAACCTAAATATAAAGTGTCAATTTAAATACAACTTAAAGCTTAAACTTAACTTAAAAATACAAAATATAAAAGAGTAGATATAAGTGGACAGTGATTGGACTAACAGATGTAAACAGATGTAAACAGAACTATGTGCAGTAACGAAAAATAAATATATATATACAGAACTATGTGCAGTAGTGACCAGATGTAAACAGAACTATGTGCAGTAAATGAGAAATAAATATATATATACAAAACTATGTGCAAGTAGGCAAATACTAAATGATAAGTTATTAAGGTGCATGGTGAATAATGGAACAACAGAACTAATATCTACAATATAACTGTGAGGTAAAAATTAGATAAATAAAGTGACCGTAGCTGTAAAGGTAAGAATTAGATAAATAAAGTGACCGTAGTGCAATGATGGATAAGACACAACAGGAATAAATTAACCAGAACTGTATGAATACTGATATAAAGTGGACAGAATAAAGTGATGTAGTGCATGAGTCCAGATAAAGCAGAGGCAGTTAAGGTGCATGTCAATATAAAGGAAGTTCACAGCTGAGAGTCTGCATTGGGTGAGAGGTGTTGGTGTCTGTTGGGGGGGGTTAGGAGTTGAGGAGCTGGACAGCCCTGGGAACGAAGGTTGCTCTTCACCTCTGTGTCCTGCAGCAGGGACAGCGAAGCCGGCGTCCTGAGGGGAGCCACTCAAACGCTGGGAAGAGAGCGTGTGAGGGGTCCTGCATAATCCGACCTGTTAGCCTGATTGTCTGTTGCTCATAGATCGATGTCAAAGTCCTTACAGGTAGTCCAATGAAGCAGACTGTGACCGTGCTCTGCAGGCGGTTTCTGTTCTGGAGGGTGGTGGAGTGGAACCAGCAGGTTATAGAAAAAGTAATAATGCTCTCAATGAAGGAGTAGTAGAAGGTCAGAAGAATGTTCTCACTGACTCCAAAGGAATTGAGCTTCCTTAGGAGGTATTTTCGCTGCTGACATTTCCTGAGAATCTCCTCGGTGTTGGAGGCGAATTTCAGCAGGCTGTCGAAGATGGTACCCAGGTACTTATACTCCTCTACTAGTTCGACAGGATTCCCATGGATTGTGGTGGTTGCTGATGCAGCCAGTTCCCTCTGCTTGTTGGAGAAGGTCACCACCATGTCTTTGGTCTTGCTCACGTTCAGTTCGAGGCAGGAGCTGTCACACCACTCCACAAACTCCTGAAGAACTGGTCCATGGTGCTGAGAGGGGCCTGACAGCAGAGACAGGAGAACTGTGTCGTCCGCGTACTTCACCAGGTGACAGTTTGGCTGCAGTCATCGGTGTAGAGGATGAAGAGCAGAGGTGAGAGCACGCAGCCCTGAGGGGAGCCAGTTGAGGTGTGTTGGAGGTTGGAGAAGGTGTTGTTGACCAGAACTCTCTGTGATCTGTTGGTCAGAAAGTCCAATATCCACAGGATAAGCTGGTCGTTCAGATGGAAGCAAGCTGAAAGTTTGTCAGCCAGGATGTGAGGCTGCAGGGTGTTGAATGCAGAGGAGAAGTCTGCAAACAGGAGTCTGGCCGAGGTGTTGGGGTGCTCCAGGTGTTTTTGAACAGTGTCTATTATGAATGTTTTTGCATCATCGACACCTCTGCCTGCACGATAAGCAAATTGTAGCGGGTCCATCTGGGAGTCGGTTTCTCTGATGATGTGTTGTTTTATGATCCTCTCCATGGCCTTCATCACCAGAGACGTGAGGGCCACAGGCCTGAGGTCATTCAGTGATTTGGCAGGGCTTTTCTTGGGGATGGGGATAACTGTGGAGTGTTTCCACAGCTGGGGGACTGTGCTGCTGTCCATAGAGCTCTGGAACAGGGTCTGAAACACGCCCCCTAGCTGCTCGGCACAGTGCTTCAGGATGCGGCCACTGATGTTGTCTGGACCAGGTGAGCTGCTCTCCCTTGTCCTCCTGAGGGCTCTCACCACATCCTCTCTGCTGAAGGTGAGTGCAGAGTCACTGGGCTTGAGCTGCTGCCTGCAACCTCGATGGTTTTGATGTTGGTAGCAGCAGTGTTCACAGCAGCCATGTTTTTGAGACCCTGCCAAGCTGTGCCGAGGTTCCCCTTTGTGAATTTTACCTCCACTTTATTCTGTTTGGTAGTTTTTATGGCGTGCTTGACTTCTCTGTTTACCTCCTTTTTCTCCATTTCGGAGCCGGTGAAGAAGACCCTTTTCTTCTTGTTGAGGACCTCCTTGAGCTCTTTGGTGATCCAAGGTTTATTGTTGGGGTAGATTGTGACTGTTTTGGAGGGGATGATGTTGTCCACACAGAAGGAGATGTACGATGAAACAGTGTCCACATGCTCATTAATGTTGTTGGAGGGGGTCAAGAGGTTATCCCAGTCAGTGGATTCAAAGCATCCTTGTAGTGTAAGAATGCTTTCGTTGGTCCACTGCTTGATGTTCTTAACAACTTTCTTAACTCTCTTTATTACAGGAGCCATAATGAGTGAATGAGTGAATGAGCCGTGGCTAGAGACTGTTGCCAAATAAATTATGACTCAAGCAGATACATGTTAGATGATAAATTGACAGAACTGCAGGAAACCTTAGCAATTTCTAGTTGGGTGGAAAGAAGCCACGCTTGATGGAGAAAAAGCAGATATGAAGGAAAAGAAGCTATTTCCCTCCATATTTTAATCATAAACTCCACAGATAGACTTGAAGGAATTGGAAACTAATCTCAAAAGGTCAACCGTTGATATTAAATTACTAGTTGGGTTTGACTTTTTGTGTAACAGTGTAGCACAACATACAAACACTTTGCTCTTTAAAATACAGATAAGTAAGAGCAATGGGAATAAGAAAAAGCACAAAAACAGTCAGACAACAATAATTACCCAGTCCTGATGACAGACAAAACAGAATGATGGAGTGGCAATTTGTTGGCGATTACACTATTGGAGCTAATGTTGCAGTAAATTACCAATTACGGCATGAAAAAAAAAATTGCATTTTCAACTCAGAACATCACATCTCCTGAAATTAAAGTTTGTCCTGATTGGGTTTTTTTTTTTTCAAGTGCAGGAAAAATAAGTAACTATGGTTCTCTGGGTGAGGAAGCTTTTCATTCAAGGACATTTCCCGTACTTGGCACATTCTCATCCTATAACCTGCCCGGAGATGGGCACTGAGGCCTTAAAGTTCTTCTTCAATGTCGTCCGAGTCCCAAGATGATTATTTGCAGTAAATTCATATGCACTGGAGCTGGCAGAATGGCCTAAACCTCGAATCCCTTCAGACCTGTGGGACTCCTTTTACCAGAGTGTCCTCCTGAGAGTTCCTGTGAGTATTATTAGTGCAGCCTGAACATTCACTGCTTGGCCTGCAGACTCGGTCCTCTTCAGTAGAAAGCTGCACAGCTTCTTTTTAAACAGACTTTTAATGAACGATTACATATGGGTATGCAAGTAGATGCAAATCATTTGCATAAAAGTGTTGAATCCTGTTAAATAAGGCAGCTTTGCCTGTGTACCTGTGGTGCACAAACCACTGTTCAGCACAGTTAATCAGGTAAACTATCAGTGGTGCGGCTATGGAGATCATAAAACCCCTGGCAGGGCACTAAATGCATTCTGTACTCACCAAACTGCAGTAATGTTCCAACTCACAGGTTTTCATTGAACCCCCATGATTATCAATCCCACCAAGAGAACACCGACCATCTCTGTAGGCAACTAAAACTAAGTCACACGGGATAAGTAGCCAGGGCTGTTTTTACCCTTAAACATGTGTAACTCACATAAACCTTCTTTTGTATAATCCAAATGATCAGTTGGGGTTAGATTTAGCCTACAGGTGCTTTTATGCAGTCTGTTACCTCAGTTAGTTTCTCTCATGGTCACATGATGTTGTATAGTCAGTCCCTGCACATATGGATTGTGTAACAGAGCAGAGACGAAATATTTTTAAGGTAAAAAGAATAGAACAAAGAACAACCATCAAATATTTCAGACTAGTGCTTTTATGACCCACAAAGCTTTGTAATGATGACTGAATTAGTAATGCTTTTTTTGAATAATTTCAGAGAACTCTGTTTGATGCCTCTTGAATTAATCATTGCTTTCCCTGAGAACTGCTTTGTGTAGTCAGTTAAGCAAGTTCCACTTTATTCTTTAGAAATGTTCTTTGATTTCAGTGACTTTTTAGTCTTCTTTGTACTTCACGTTTTTTTTGTCATTTGCCAAAAAGGTCCAAAACTTTGGGTTTGGCAAACAATGAATTGAGGTTGGCAAAAAAAGTAGCCATATAGTGTGGCCTGGTTTATTATTACTCCATACATCTTTTTTTTTATTAAAGTTTTCTCATGGTACTTTACAAAAAAATTAGGTTCAGACCATCTTTATATTATTATTTAGTGATGATAATATATTAATCCACCATGAGCTTTGGTAACAGTTACAAGTAAAAATGTACTTTTTAACAGGCAGAAACTTGAGCAGAACCAGGCTCATGGACCCATCTGCCATGACTATGTGGGTAGAGAAATTGTGAGAGACAGAAAGAGAGAGATGGAAATCTATTTCTGTGATAGAGAATCTCACTGTCCACAGTTCTGCCACAAACTTTAAGCAGCCTACAATTTGTCACTCTCAAAACTGTCAGGGCTTGATTCACAAAAGGATTGTGCGGCTTATGCGCCCACTACATCTTGTGCAAGTGAGACACAACATGTTGTCTAATACACAAAGCACCTAAAAGGTTAACTGTACCCCTTACTGTGCTGCAGAGTAAACAGCGTCTGTGCTTCAGTGCTGTTTGTGTGTATTTGAATGAGCCATTATGCATACATTTACACTGGCTCCCAGTTACTGCTCGCATCAAATTTTAAACTCTGCTGCTCGCTTACAAAACAGCGATGGCTCCTCCTTACTTTAACTCTCTGATCCAGGTCTACACTCCCTCCACTACACTTTACCAATGAAAGGCATCTGATCCAACTTTCACAACAGGGTCCTAAGTCTCTGACTAGACTCTTCTCCTCTGTCGCCCCCCGGTGGTGGAATGAACTTCCAAACTCCATTGGATCTGCAGAATCCCTCTGCACCTTTAAGAAAAAGCTAAAGACCCAGCTCTTTCATGAATACCTACTAACTTAATGATGATGGTCTCCATATTATTGATGATGATGATGGTAATGACGATGGTTTTTGTTTGATAACGACGACTTATAAGATGGTTTCTATACTGATTAGAGCTCTCAAGAACTGCCGTCAATGTTGTGCTTTGCCTCTGGTCACTTCCTGTCAGCACCTGTGTGTCCAATCAGACTCAAAGTTGATCATTTGCTCCTACTGACATTGTTCCCTTTTTTCTAGATCCTTGCTTGTGTTGTACTTACTCTCTGATGTACGTCGCTTTGGATAAAAGCGTCTGCTAAGTGAATTGTAGAATTGTTGAATTTAGGCAAAAATTATCCTCTTCCCATGTAAATGATCCTCAATGCAAAGATCCTGCAATTCACAAACACAGGTGCTAACAGCCATGAGCAGTTAAAGTGGAAAATGACTGACTACTGAGAGTTGGAGGTAACTTCAATGCAATATTTATAAGGGAAGTCATGTGCAAACTTTTCAGATCATGACACAAGAGAAAAATCCAAACCCTAAATAAAGTCAGTTAATATTAATTTGACATTACCATTATAATCAGGTGTTAAATGACTTGGGAGGTGTGAGAGGCTCAATCCCAGGACATTTGCACATACTCTGCATGTCTGGGCCTTAATGCAGGACAGGGATGAGAGTGTCTTTTTAAATCTGGATGAGCTGCTCTTTGTGGCGCACTCTAGGGAGGACTCTTTTTCATAATTAGTGAAACATGTATCAAACCCCTCAAGACTAGACTTCACAAGAAACCGGTTAGAAGTTTGGACAGAGATGAACTCCATCAGGATGAGAGTGTGCAGTACAGCTATCAGCTATGGTTAAGTCCTGTAGCTGTAATAAAAAAAAGAAAATCTTGGTAACTTGTAAAAAAGTTGGACAAAAAAAGGATCCTAACTCTGAACCATCCTCAGATCCTCTTTTTGGACAGCATGTCTGCTGAGCTAACATATTGCAGCAGTAGCAGCAGCAGTGTGAGAAACCACTTTTCTTTTATTTTTAGTTCATTACTCCCTATCCTGAAGGAGATCATTTAAAGTGACAGCTTTTACATGCATTGGCAATTGTTCGGTGTTTTTGTGCAATTAAGACACTTTGGAGGAGTCATTAAAAAAACAAGAAACTTTGATTTTTGTTGCAGTGGTTTAGCAAAAGGCAAGGATGTTGTTTGCTTTTAACTTGTATTGCATAAAAGTTCAAGGGAACTTTCACATATGAAGTCAAATGACGGTCAGACATTCTTTGTTAATAAAAATCCATCAAAGACAGAAAATATTCCATTTAGTGACCTTTGATTAAATCAAATGTTTTATGACTTGGGATGTGGGATTCAGGGGTTAAGTTGCAACATTGTTGAAATTTTCATTTGTTTTTTTTGTTTTTTAGACTGCACTTTGTCAAGCACACCAAAACCTGTAAAATGTTGTGTACCAAAGCCACCCACCACTAGTTGGGGCTGAAGGACAGTGGGAGAATGTCATTGCACGTGTGCGGTGCAGTTTGTCAGTGTTTTGATCAATAAAATGGAGACAAAGTCATGTGTCGGCTGTGTCAGGTTAAATTGCCATAAGCATATCGACTGGAGCAATGTGTAAACACATTTAGCAACAGGCATGTGCGCGTTAACCTGCAAAGAGGACTAAAAGCTGGTGTTGTTAGCAATGCTAACATTAGCCACATTTTGCAACTACTTGACATCATATATAGACGGCCAAATTCAACCCACAATTTACTGCATTTTGGTTTACTTCACTTCTGGAATGCGTTCCCACCTAGGGCAAACCAAACTCTGGTGAAGCGAACCGAGACCCCCTAGATTTTATTTGAGCATTCACACCACGCAAAACCAAACGAACTATCCAACAAAGCACACCTGAGACCTGACTGCTTAGTTGGTGATGTAAATGAGCTGTCACAGGCTATTGGGCGCAAATTATCTCCATTGTTGATCTCCCTTACTGTTTGTGCTGAAATATATAATATAATAAAAAAAATATACTTTCTTTGTTTCTCCAACGTTCTTTCATGCTAAAGATAAGAAGCCTGAAAAATAATTAAATTAAACTTGTTCAGAATATAATCCATGTGATGCAGCTGAAGGAACATTAAAATTGACTGATAATAAGTTGTTAGAAGACTGATGATTGTGTTTCATCATCAGCCTCTGCACAGATATACACTTTCACCATACTCATTTTTGTTCCATCGATTTCCATTTCTATTAGAGCTAACCGTTATTTTTAGCAAGATAAAGTGACAACTGTGACTGTGTCTTCTTCCCTGTACCACCCACCTGCATGATTAGCCACCGTGAGACTTCATCAGAGGCCAGCTATTGATTGCAGATCAGCTTAATGTGACATTTTAACCCGCTACACCTGCCCATGTTATACACTCCCATGAGGGTCGGGGTGAAGTGGGAAAACAGGAAGTAATTGATGGATCTGATTAGCTGACCAATTTGTCACATATGCACCAATGGTGTGTTTGCGTACATATGTGAGACCCAACGGTTAGAGCCCAAGAGAGTTAGTTAACAGTTCCAATTGCTTTGAACCATTTCATATAAAAACACAACATCTTTCATACATTGATACCATGTTTTCTTATTCAAACCATCAGTGTGAAAAACTTGTATTTACCTTACCTTATATTACACTCTAGAGTTCAGTATGAAGATATTATTTTCCTGGAGTTGGTTTGTTTGGTCAAAATTGAGATCAGAATGACTGGAACAATGTGAGTAAGAGCAAACGATCAGCTTTGAGTCTGATTGGACACACAGGTGCTGACAGGAAGTGACCAGAGGCAAAGCACAACATTGAGGGCAGTTCTTGAGAGCTCTAATCAGTATAGAAACCATCTTATAAGTCGTCTTTATCAATAATACTAACTAACTAATATGGAGACCATCATCATTAAGTTAGTAGGTATTCATGAAAGAGCTGGGTCTTTAGCTTTTTCTTAAAGGTGCCGAGGGACTCTGCAGATCCAATGGAGTTTGGAAGTTCATTCAACCACTGGGAGGCGACAGAGGAGAAGAGTCTAATCAGACGCCTTTCATTGGCAGAGCGTAGTGGGCGGGAGGGAGTGTAGACCTGGATCAGAGAGTTAAAGTGAGGAGGAGATGTTTTTGTGTCTGTTTTGTAAGCGAGCAGCAGAGTTTTATATTTGATGTGAGCAGTAACTAGGAGCCAGTGTAAGGAGATGAACACAGTGACTTGTGCTCTTTTAGGAAGGTTGAAGACCAGTCGTGCTGCTGAATTCTGCACACTAGACCCTCGATTAGACATCATACATTTCCTGCTGTTGTCTTTAAAGACTGTAACTTTTACAAAGTTTATTGTGTAACTATGTGCACTATAGGTGTGGCCAGTGGTTCATCGTCAAACAGTCTCTTCACCTATTCACTACTGTTACGGCTGTATGTGTCCCTGTACCGTTTGTCCCTTCTCACTTCCTGTTGTCTCCAGCCCAGGTGAAGCCACTAATTGCAAAACGAGGCACACCTGGCCTCAGAGCTTAAAAGCCCAGTGCTGGCTGCAGAAAGAGAGACATTTTGAGGAAGCATTTTAGAAGGGACATTTGGAGTTCGGACTGCTGTGCTTCTCAGTCAGGGATTGTCTGTTGTGTTTTGTTAAATTACTTTCAGATTTGATCTTTGTTATCATTAAGTTTAAGAAATTGTAATGAATCCCTTTGTTTTGACTTTTGTTAAGGTGTTTAGTGTCTTTTAATGGGTCAATGTGTGCCTGAATACATGTGTGTTGGGAAGAGGAAGGCGAGAGCAAGCTGGTGCGCAAGTGATCCGGAATGATTTAGTTGATTAAGCTACACAGAAGTTAATGACAATTGCAGTACTTGAAGTTAATGATAATTGTCATTATGGATTATTTTTTTGAATGAGTGAATTTCAAGGCGGCTGTGACTAAGTGGTAGAGTCTGATGACTCTCAACTGGAAGGTCGGGGGATCCAACCCCAGCTCTTGCAGTCACACAGCAATGTGTCTTTGGGCAAAACACTGAACCCCAAATTTATCCTGGTGCTGCTGCAGGGTGGAAATTTGGATTCATGGGATTAGTTAAGTGGCAGCCTCTGCCATCAGTGTGTGAATGAGAGAGTGTGAAATCAGAGCAAAAAGTGCTTTGAGTAGTGAGAAGACTAGAAAAAAGGTCCAAAAGCTAGAGTCCATTCACCATTTAAACATTTGTATTATTGCGTGCAGGTTTTCTCCCATATGGTGGATTACTCTCAGTATTCTAATAAATCAAAATGACGGTCAGACATTCTTTGTAAATAAAAATCCATCAAAGACAGAAAATATTCCATTTAGTGACCTTTGATTAAATCAAATGTTTTATCTACCTCACAACGGGAGCAAACATGGGCCATCTGGTCAGTGAAAAGCCAATAATTTAACATTCACACTTTTTTCTGTCAGTGAATTTGTTTTCCCAGACAGTGTTGTCTGTCTCTCTTTTACCATCTGCTGTGATACGTGTGAATTGCAGTTTCCACTTCCCTGAATGGGTGCAAAAGTGTAACTGTAAAGGAGGGAGGTGGACTAGATTTAGTGGGAGCATCATCATGCATATTTTGTTTGTCATTATCATGGAATTTAAGAAAAGGTGAATCACTAAACCAAACATCGTCCATCCAAGTAGTTGTAGTCCCTACAATCTGTCCAGAGGAGTCTTCAGAAATCATTAGATTTACTTTTATTGATCCCCGCAAGTGGAAATTTCAGTTTTTACACTCTGTTTTGCACACACACACACACACACACACACATGCACTAATGGAGAGAAGCCAGAGTGACGGAGCGGCCCACAGTGGGCGCTTCTGAGCTGATGGTGGGGAGGGGATTTGATGCCTTGCTCAGGGGGTGACTTGGCACCTCTCCAGCTACCAGACCAACTTCCATATTTGGTCCGCATCGGGACTTGAACCGGCAACCCAGGTCCCTACAGACTGAGCTACTGCCGCCCCAACATGGCTGATGAATGGACTGTTTCATTTATAACATTTCAAATATGATGTTGACACTAAAGCATACATGTGGTTGAGATATCTGTAATACACTATCTGTCTTGATTTGTTCTTTAGTTATAGTATAGTATATTATAGTTTTATATTGAATGAAACTTAGTGTTATGATTTCATTTTTGGTATTGTTCCCCCGTGTTGCTTTAATCCCTGTGTATTTTTCTGTTCATGTTCCTGGTTTAAGTTGCTAGTGTTTCCTTTTTAATTTTCTCATTTGTATCCTTGTTTTTCTCTTTTCCTTTGAGTGCATAACCCTAGTATTGTCTTCAGTGTTTTCTGTCTTTTTATTTATTACTTTTTGGGCCATCTCATGTTTAACCTGTTGCTCTTGCCCATGCACGGTTTCATTTTGTCATTTCTTATCCTTGTGTTTCTCGATGTCCTGTGTCTATTGTTACTGTTACATTCTTGACTTCTCTGTGTGTTTTTAGTGTTTCCTGTTTTATTTTGTAGTTCTTGTACCCAGTGTTTCCTGTCTTGTCTATAACTTCCTCCCTCTGTCTGGTTTCCCTCCATTTTGATTGTCCTGATTGTCTTCACCTGTGTTGTTAGTCTCACCTGTGTCTGATTACTTCTGTGTCTATTTAGTCTCAAAGTGTTCCTTTGATCTGTTTGTCAGTTCATACTTCTTCCTCTCTGTGTCCCTGTGTCATCTGTTTTGCTCCTTCTGGCTTTGTTTTTGTAGATTTGGGGATTTTTTTTTGTTTGACTTGAAAGCTGTAGTTTTCTCCTTGTGTCTTTCTTTGTGTAAATGAATTATTTTAGTTTAATCTGCACTCAGGTCCTCATCTTTTTTACAATTGCGAATCAGTATTTTAGGTAAAACAAAATAAAATAAAAAAGAGTTAAGTCATATAACTAAAGTTAGAGATTTGCCTCACATGCACATTATTTGATGCAAACCCTTCTGCTAAGGTGATAAACTCACAAAAACACTGTTGACTTAACATCCATTTAATGCCGGTCATATTCAAACTATACGAGTATGAAATGTGTTTATAAAAATGTGATGAGTGAGAAACAAGTGTGGTTTGCTGATTTCAATTTGTCTAATTTTCTATCTATTCCTGAACTCCAATTATCTATTATTACAACAATCTGGGCCCACTTTTTTTTTTTTTATGTTGTAGATATTCATAGAAGAGCAGCCGACATGCCCCAGTCGTCAGTAATATGACATCACCACCTGGCTCAGTTACTGTGCTGAATATTTTGTCCATTTTCTTTGTGTATGCAATCTGCTGAGTCATCAGGAACACTGGATTGGTTTTCTTTCAGGGTTGTGTTTATGGTAATTCTCTTAATTTTTTTCCCCCTTGCACCACAAATTGCTAAAACACAGTAATGGGTCCCAGATTGCTTGAGGTGCTAGAAATCAAACAACCTCCATCTTTTCATATTCTTTTATATTAAACCACCTGCTTTGCCATACAGAATATTTTCATGGTGTGACTGTAATACTGCCAAGTGTGTTGAGCATATTGTTTTGGCCATAACCCATTAATTTAACAGCCCTGCTTTTAATTAACAATTTAATTTGACCATGGAGCTCAGTTAAAGAGTGGCTGTATTAAAAAAAAAGTTGGCCCAGGCAAGCTGATGGGCACTTGATATGACAAACTGTATGTCCCTTTATGAGCTGAGTGTGGCAACAAAATGTTCAGCTCATAAACACTCATCTAACAAGACTGTCAGTATAACACTTAGTATTCCCAGGAAGTAAACTTACCAATACAAAAGTCAACTTAAAGGAGACATTTTTAAAAATACTATAGGTATAAATATGAAGCCGTTCAGGAAATTAATACATTGAATTAAACTTTGAATATATTGAACAAAGTCTGAATACATTGAATGAAACTTTGAATATATGGAATGAAGTCGAATATATTATACTGTATATGTCATTTTTAGTATGGAAATGGTTCAACAAGGCATTGTTGTGTGCTTAATAACAGAAAAGCTTAACCCAATAGTTTTACGGTTGAAATATGACAATGAGAGTAACCTTCGTAATGGCATTGCAAACAAAGAAAACTTGATATTTGCAATATCTTGACTATGTTAGATGAGAATGTATGTTTATCTAAAAGGTTTCTTGGATACTTTGAGCATACATTAAAGTGCAGCACCGCCAGCTGGAATTAGAGACCAAGGAGTTCCTATGATATGTATAGATTCAAGCGGGAGAGTGCAAGATAATACAATGTATATGGTATAAAACCAATAAAAACACAACAACAGACTCAATGAAGGTCATTGTTCCCAACCGAAGGAGTTGAGGATGAGTGCACTTGCTTGTATTTGTCTCTTTGAGATTTTAGTGCTTCTACCATTGATTAGTGTCAATGGTAGCTGCCCGGGATCATACGGTCGACTGCAGCCCGTAGGGGTCTCGTGGTGCCGGTGGCCCGGGAGTCCGCTCCTCTAGATGAGATGGCAGGGGAGTTTCCCCTCCTCCGGGAGATTAGACAGGAGCCAGTGTGGCCACGGTTCCCGGCTCTGGAGGGGAGGGTGCTGCCGCGGATCCGAAGTCACTGAGAGCTCCGGTGACCACCTATGCGTCCATAACGAAGGTGGAGGGCTTCACGGACCGGGGGTTTCCTCCGGTACTTCCGTTGGAGGCCAAATTGACGGCCTTTTTTGGACCTCTGCCCGCATCACGATTGCAGTGACCTCTGGTTGCAGCAGTCAGCCATCCCCGAGGCTGCCAGGAGGGAGCTCGTGGAGGCACCCGTCAGCCAGGAGGGGTTGTTCGGGCCCACCTTCGGTGCCATGGCTGACGGCCTCCGGGTGTCGGCAGAGGAGGCGGAGACACTCCGTCGTCATGCGGGTTGGACCAGACCAGCGACGAGCTGGCGGTCCGGTGCTGACCGGAAGCAGGATCATCGGCAGGGCAAGCCGCGTGCTGCTGGAGCCGCTTCACAGCCGGGTTCGGCCCGGCATGCGCAGCCTCCTCGGGGGCCACCTCCTCCATCGCAGGCAGCTGCGACATCGAGGGGTGGGAAACGCCCCGCCACTTCCCCTGCAGGCCTTCCATCGAAGCAAAACTGGCGGCGCTGACAGGGGGTGGGGGGTGTTTGTGGTGTGTGTTTGAATGGTAGATTTGAAAATAAATCATGTCAACACGATTACACAGGTTCTCTTCCTGATTTTGGTCAGTGTTGTTCCCCTGCACCTCCCACCATCTGTGTCCAGTCCGCTCCTTCTAACCCAATAGCGATAGCCTTAGAGGGCGAAGCCTATATGAAATAGAACGATAGTTACAACTGTAACTCCAGATTCTATGAGTATAGGCGCAGCCCTCTAAGCTGTGGGCCCCACTGACTCCGGGAATGGCTGAAGAAAAGTTGTTTATTGGGGAACAGATCACACGGTCTCAGCCGGTTATATACCGGGGAGGTGGACCGTGGGGCCCACCTCGTGGGTGGGCGTGGACTACAACTCTTTCAGTGCTGCGCAGGTGCGCGAGGGATAAACCCAATAGCGATAGCCTTAGAGAGCTGCGCCTATACTCATAATCTGGAGTTACAGTTGTAACTGTCGTTTCTTGTATTGTATTCCTGCCTCTGTGTGTTTCCCTCCATGTTGATTGCCCTGATTGTCTTCACCTGTGTCTGATTACCCCATGTCTATTTAGTCTCTGTGTTTCTTCCCCTCTGTGTCAGTTCATTGTTGTTTGTTGGTGTATATGTCAGATGTTAGTTGTTCCTGTGTGATCCCTCGTGGCTTTTTGTTTTCCCTTTTTTGGTTTAACCAAAGCAAGTTTTTATTTTTGCTTTTTTTTGTTAAAATAAATTATTTTAGTTTGATCTGCATTTGGGTACAGTTCATTCTATCACGGGCGTTGAAAACATACGATCTGGACCAAAATGCAGATCAAACAAAAATAATTTATTTTAATAAAACAAAAAGCAAAAACAAAAACTTACTTTGACTAAAGACACACAGAACTCAAGAATGAAACAAAACACACTAGAACATAAAGAAACACTAAAATACAAAACTAAGTAAGACCAAATCATGACAATTAGTTTTATAGTGTCAAAAACGGAGTGTTTTATTCTGAAAATTAACTGGATTGCTGAAAAAATAGAAGCCTTGAGTATCTGCTGCAGAGGGACTAGACTGCTGGATGGCGGTGAGACCACACGCAGCTGAGCCAGTGGAAGAGCCACTCCTATGTTTCCATATTTCTAAGATTTTTCAAAGATTTTTCCCTTCAATTTAAGCCCTATCCTCCCACAAGATTTTTTTGGAAGCACTTTATAGTAAATGAATGAATGAATGAATGAATGAATGAGTCATTTTATTTCGATCAGCAGCAGCAGAAATTGTCACAATCACAATCATTATAAGAAAAAATAAACTGGCTGCTACTGGATAATAGGTTGGGTGTAATTGGCTACCAAATTGGGAGAAAGGTGGATAAAATCTGAAACAAATTTATGAAAAAGGAAATGTGGGAACATAGGGCCTAATTTTGGAAAAAAAATCTTAGAAATGTGGAAACATAGGGCTACATGTTGACTAGAGTAAAAACCTATCAACTCTGCTGCCGTGGCAGAGCAGAGACAAATATCTATTGGAATTTAACAGTAAGATTTTACTGGTTTTATAACCACTCGTTAATATATATTTTTCTATTAATGCAATGTCAACCCATTCTGATCAGAGGAAGTTTCCTGTAGCCTTTATGACATTTTGCAACATTTATAAGCTGCTGTCTCAGCATGATTTTGATTTTGCTGCGTTTCAGGATGTATTTAGCAATCTCAGTATTGAACACAAGTTGGACAACACAGCTTTCCTTCAATAATAAATGAGACACCTTTTCATTTTCTTTCCCTTGTTGACAGCATCTTGAGTATTTTCCATTTATTACTAGACTGGGCTGTGTTTTGGTGTGCAGGTGGGAAGGTCTGTAAAACATCACTTAGTTCATCTTTCCTGAGTGACAAAATAAAGTAGTTTGTCACTGTGGATGCTTCTAAGTGCTTTTCAAAATGAACTTCATTTATAGACCGTTTACTCATTAAAATCACATTGCATTAAATATGTTGTACATGCTGCCAACTGCCTCAAATGAAATCAAAGCTTGCAAAATTAATTTCTCTTAATGGTGCTAAATGGATGGGTGCCCCTAACTCCAGTAAAAGTGATGTCAACTAAAAGGACATTTAAATCCTGACATTTTGGCAAGGAAGACCTGCAATATACATACATTCACCCCGCCACCCATCGTACTGCGCGTTCTGCCCGCTCGCCTCAAAGACTGTAAATATTACGTTCGCCTGCCTGGGAGCTGGAGTCTGACGTCACTTTCCTGCACCGTCCACTTTGCCATTTCATTTTCGAGTTGGTTTGAATTATGATCACTTTTTAGCACGGCAAGTTTGAAAACGAAAAGCCAAAGACCTTTTTGTTTTCATTTGAATTATGTCATACAAAATGCATACATCGAGAGTTTAAGTATAATGCAAACTGGATGACTGAATATTCATTTTAAATATAGGTCAAATAATGCACCTATATTCTGAAAATGAAAACGCGTTTCTGTTACTGTATTTTCATTTCAAAATTAGCTTTTTCATTTGAATTATGATACAGATTTAGCGGGGCATTTTTTGAAAATGATAAAGCAAATGTTATTTTCTTCCTCATTTTAATTCAATCAAAGAATGTGCATTTTTGATGTTGAAAACTAAAATTCAAATTAGATAAATTAATCGAAATTGTATTTTTGAGTCAAATAATACACTCATATTCTGAAAATGAAAAAGCATTTCTGTTAATGCATTGGAATTTTCAAATTAGCTTTATCATTTGAATTTAGATCACTAATTGCTTCCATATCAATTTGCAAAAAGGACTAGTTAAAAATGTAAGCAAGAATGCAAGAAGCCAAATATGCAGACCGGTTTATTTAAAAACCCAGTGGTCCATCCTTCCTTTCATCTGCTATACTCTGGATTGAGATGGAGGTACTTCTGTACTGGAGCTGATCCCAGCCAACATTGGGCAAGACGAGGTACAACCTTGACAAGTTGCCAGTAAATTACAGAAAACCAGAGATCATTCATATCTACAAGTGATTTAGGTTTTTAATTCAACTCAGATTGGAAGGAAGAGTACACATATAGAACCAATGCAGGAAACAACATACAAACTCCACTTTGACAGGACCTGCAGGTATTACCTCAGAACCTTTGTGCTGTGATGCAACATGCTGCTCTTCAACAACAAAGCCTTTTTACAAATATATTAGAAGGATGATGAAAATCCAATTTTTCTAGAAAGTGTGCGTTTGCATAATCTCTTCACACTTCAGCAGGGTCTGTAGATAAACTCTTATTGTGCTTTAATACTCCTGTATTTGAATCCTTAAAGGGACGCTTCAGTTAAAGCACAAGGCTGATTTATTATGCACATCATAAACTCTCCAATTTGCTGCGCTGGGACGTGCATGAGGAAACAGAAACTCTCCAGCAGCAAACCGGGTCCATTGAATGTGTTGGTATATGGTGTGTTTGATTGGTCAAAGGTTTGATGAACATAAAAGAAAATAAATGTAAATTAATTGTCTGCCTTTTGCTTTGTGGAGACATTTTATCTTCAACAATTGTGATTTTCTTTTCTTTTTTCAAAACAAAAGATGCTGGGAGGCACACAAATTAAGTCAAATATCAATTTACAGACGTGCAGAAAATAATGATAGTTGTGGCTGTTGTAAGCTGTTGCTCTAGCTTACAAAGGAAATGATTATATAATATGGAACAAACAGCTCTGAGATATCAGTTTATTAGTAGTAGTATTAGTTTAGCAGATGTTGAAATAACATTTAGAAAACAAGAAGAATGTAGAGACACACCTAATGTTTTGAAGCTAGGCTAAGAAGCCTCACTTCCTGAATGGATTCTAGTCAATAGAGGTGGGGAAATTTTTTTTTTAATGTAACAATCGAGATTCTTTTCTTCTAAGATTTGAAATTGATTAATAAGTTCCAAAAATCGATAATTATTATTTTTTTTTTTTGGGGGGGGCTAATCAGTCGTTCCCTGCTAAGTGCTTAAGCTAGCTCTATGACTCAGTAGAATGCCAAATAGAGCAGCAAGAAATTCAGCCAGTCTCACAGATGACCGGAGTAGATCCTGAAGTATGAACTAATTCATAAATAGACTTTGAATCCATGGATCAATCCATCCAGAATTGTTTTGAATCGAAAATCGATTATGAATCGAATCGTGACCCCAAGAATTGAAATCGAATCGAATCGTGAGACACAGATTCCCAGCCCTACTAGTCAGTGTAGCTAAATAAAATATTGCATATATTCTGCTGACTGGCTGTAATCAGGTCATGAGGTCATGAGCCTTCTTCATTATCAGATGGGATTAAGGTCAACTATAAATTTTATGTTAAACCGGGAGTCTGTCATAACAGTTATTATCGTGCTGATTTACATCAAAGAGTAGTTTGTGTTAATTAATTATTTGGTACAAAAGAGGAAAACAAAAACAGCGTAAAGTCAGGATTGACAGCTCTGTTGACTTGCGGCTCCCTGCAGCTTTCTCAACCGGATAAGTAGAAAAGAGGAGGAAAGCGAGATAAAACATTCCTAAAACGTACCAAATAGTTGAAAAATATTCCCTTACACTGAGTATCTGCTCCAAACTGACACAAGAACCTGTTCTGCTGTGGACCGTACCGACTGAGGGATTGTATTATTTTATATTTATGAGGAAGTTAAATGGAACAGAAGGTGTTGTGGCATCCATGTGGTTCCAGCTTCCCTCTGTGCATGTCTTGGCCCCAAATAATGTCACTAGTTCAATTTATGAGCGCCAACCATGGGGTAGTGTAGGCTTCACTTTTATACAACAGAAGGAGACGGAGATTGTTGTCCATATTAATACATGGTCAATGTTTCCAGTTAGCATAGCACCATGGAAGATGATGGCCTCAGTTGTCAGAATATCACTGCCAAGAGAAACATCAGCTTCATACTTCTACCCTTCGTTCAATAATATGTCTGTCACAAATGTAGCCATAGTATAGAAGAGTGGACAGAAGCTCAAGAATCATTACTGTTAAAGCTCAAAACTCAGTTTAACTCTAAGACAACACTTTTTATTGATGTAGGAAGCAACTGGATATATTGTTAGAGAACGATGGTACCTGTCAATTTTGGGATATCAACAAGAAGAGTTCCTGTGCATAGCAATGCATGCGTTCTGATATTAAAGAGTTAAAATCTGTAACGACTTGACTGGCACACAATGGCCATGGCTTTTCAATGATACTCTGTACAAAAAGAGGGACAAAGAGAGAAGGATTGAAAAGCTTCACACTGCTGTGAGGTTCCCCATCTCTATTGGGGTTAATGACACTTTTCCACAACGTTTAACTGATTTGTGAAAGATGCAGTGAGGCAGCAAGAGGGAAAAAAGAGAGAGGGAAAGTTGTGAAATGCTGACAAAGAGAAAGAAGTATTCCTTACACACACACAGAGGTAAAAGGATGGAATCATAAGATCTAATATCAGGATTATAGGTATGAATTACTTTTACACTCTTTTTCCTCAAAAAAACAACCAAGCAGTTGTTGGATCAGCCTAACAGTAAAATGAAAAGAGTCTCAAATATGTGTGTGTGTACATGTGAAGATCAAAGCAGAAAAGCGTCTAGCAAGTGGTCACAAAATGTTAAGGTGGTACTTGACATGCACAATGTGCCTTTAACCCTATTCAGACTACCATTACCAACACAATATTTACGCCCCTGTGACTAGTTTTGCCGTCCATATGAATGTCACACAGGCGTAATGGGGCACCAAAGTCAGTGCGTTTACATGGGATTGCTTGATAGGATTAAGCCATATACCGATTTGTTACTCAAACGGACAGCTGTCACTTGAGTATATATGCAGCTCAGAGAATCGTATAAATGGCCGGCGCATGGCTGACTCCGCTATGCTATGTGGCACTGTACCCCTTTCAAAAAGTGGTTATAGAGCCACTTCCTGTTGACCTAAACGTCACAGCAACAACAAACTATCTGGCGGCATTCAAACACAGATGGCGTACGAGGAGATGGACGACGCTACAGCTACGTACAATACGTGCATTATTTACATTCTAATAATTCATATTAGAGGAACAACAGATCTTTTGGCTGCAGCGATAATAGCAGAAGGACGCCGTTTCTGGCAACAACACAAACGCGAAATCCAATTACGATACGATGGCTGAGTTTACACGCCGTTAGTTTGCCGACTATGAACGACTTATCTAGGTGTTCTTTTCCGATTATGAGATGTCCGTTATGTTCCGATTTTGATCCGATGTAGGTTGGACTAAGATGTTTACATGCATTTAAAAAGTCCAAACAGTGTCTGATACGATCAGAAATACAAATCAGAAATTTGAATATCTATCGCCATGTAACCCTACTGACTGATACCCCCTCTGTCCAGCTTCTAAGGTATTAACAGAGGCCTTCCAGGTGTGAGACGGGATCAGCTGAGCCAGCGTAAATTTACAGACTGGGTCACCAATGTTACACAGTGGCAGAATCAATATAAATGTACTGTATGAAGGCGTAATGACGCCTGAGTTTAGGTTTGGCACTTTTGGGGAAAGCAGTATAAAAAATGGTTTACATTTTCTTGTCTTTATGTAGGCTTCATGATGTGTGTGTGTGCCTCAGTAGACCTTTATAGCATGCACATAGCTTGTGTGTGTATGCATTTTTCCTCATGTAGTTATTTTTCTAGCATGCCTGTGGGTGTGTGTGTGTGTGTGTGTGTGTGTGTGTGTGTCTGTCACTTTGTATCTCTGTAGCACATTTTTACTGAGACTCAGCGATTTAGACTGTAAAAGCTGTCTAGGTTTGTCACAGCAGGTGCTTGGCTATCAGCTTATTAGCACTGCTTCTATGTTTGACATTCAGAGAGAGAAAGTGAGAGAGAGGCACGGGGACAGACACAAGCCACTTTCACACCAGAACTCCTGAAAGTTTTACCGACAATTTACAAATGAGCTATTCAGGTCATGACATTTTCCAGATTTGCTCTTTCATACATGTCCGACAAGACCAAGATTGTCTCTGCAGATTTGCTTTCACAACTCAAAATAGACAATTTAGTTGCAGGGAAGGGATGGGGGCTAGCAGGAGAAGGAGTAGCCTTCCATGTTTGTAACTGTTACTGGATGTATATCAGTACAGCCTGTTTCTGTGATACAAATGCATAGTGGAAAAGATATGACATATAACTGAGGCGAGCAGTGAAGAGTTGATAGCAATGCTTGATGTTAGCAAAGTCATCGAAACGCCCACTTGCTGGCTGTGTTGTTCATGACTCCTCCTGCTGAGTTCAAGTTACTTGAGTGGACTTGACAGTGACTTTGTTGTAGTGGTGATGGCAGGTAAAAGTTGAATAGTAGTGGTGAACAGATAGGAGCACTTCACAAGCATGTATGAGTGACACATAAACAGAAAAACTGAAACTGAAGGGTTATCAAAGTGTTGGGCTTAAGATGTGTTAAATCCCCTATGGTCATATATATATATATATATTATTTTTTTTACAGCTTTTTGATATTTATTATACGAGTGATGTTTGGAAGGTCAGCCTTATTTTTTAACATCCACACACTGATGGCAGAGGCCGCTGCATAAAGTGTCCAGCAGTATTAACTTATCCCATTCATACACAATCACATGCCGCAGCGGGAGCAGTTAGCGAGTCGGTGTCTTGCCCAAGGACACTTCAACACGTGACTGGGGTTTGAACCCCCGACCCTCTGATTGGGAGATAACCAACTCTACTACTGAATCACAGATGCCCCCATAATTCTTTCAATTGACTAATTGAATGATAATATGATCAGCCAATTAATCCTTAATGACAATTATTAAAATAAAATAAGCTCCCCCTCGACCACTGACAGCAGTATAATTCTGCTTTGGCATTCATGCATGAGTGATAATATTGTACTGATAAAATGTATTGTAGTGTGTTTTGTATGTTGTTGCAGTTAAACCTTCATGCTAAAAGGTTGTCTTACTTACATGTCTTTTATTTTAAAACAATAAAACATGAACAGTAGCTGCAATAACCCTGTCAACTTTGTTGACAAAATAAGAAATGCTTTTTAGAATAGTCCCACTGTGGGACCAGGCTTACTCAAACACATTACTGCTCTAACCATTTGGCGAACCACCTAACTCAGGTCCATGGCCCATTTTATGTGTCCAACTCAAGTGTAATGAGCCCACTGCATTAGAATACAAGGAGAACAGTTATATAAAGTGGCATAGTGCTCATTGCTTAAACATAATATTCGGCATAGCTGCAATGGCTGCGTGCTTGATGGAGGCCTGAACCACTTTACATTTATGTTTCAAGCAATCAGTTGACACTTTTATCCTGAACAACTGAGGACAAAAGAGAAATACTTCAAATCCTTTCCCATTTGGTACAATGTCACATTTTAGACTCAAAATGCATACAGACTGTTTAGCTATACAAGTACACTGGTTAGCCCAAACATTCAAGCTAGAGGTCATATGTCTTAACATTAATTATTATAAGGAAAAAAGGAGCTCTGCCTTTTTCTAGATAAAGCTCTGTGTACAGTATTATCTGTCATTTGATCTCAAATATTCTCCAATGGAGAATATATTGTGTATCCATTGGTTTGCATTTAGCTACATTTATAGAATAACTCTATTCTTATATGATACAGTCTGTAAATATCACATAGTTACACCCTGAAGTCCCTAAACTATATTATCTAGACTATATTCTTTTGCATATGGATACTATCAATATATTATTGAACACTTCTAAGCAGTTGTGCCTCAGCTTCTAATGCTGCGTGACCTATCTTATTTTCTACAAAGACAAATACAAAGTCTGCAATTATCGAATGTGTCTTGAAAGGCATCCTCATACCTTTTTCCTCAATAAATCAGACCTTTAATGGGAAACTGATTACACTGGGAACAAAAACAAACAACTCTTCTAGACATCTGTACCCATTATCACAACTTAGGCTAATATTAGCAGCCATGTTGTGCTCTATACTCTTCAAACAATTACACTCCTGCACTGAAAACATTGTCACATTATATTTGTAAAATATATCAGCTACCGTATAACCTTTTCTCCTATGTTAAAAGTGAAAAGATGCTATTTGAGCATGTCAGCTAAATAGCAAAACACCATTGTATTAACAGAATAGAAATAAAACCTGACCATCTATTTGTCCTTATCAGATTTAAAGGTCTAACTACCTCTGAAATACAGGGGTAATGTAGTTCCTTGATATCTACAGTATTTACTCACCATAGGACACCAGCTATGATAGCAATGATACTATGTTTTTAGCCCATATAAAGTGGAATCATCCCCTTCTAGAGGGGCGCACTCAAATGCAGCTTATTCGCATTTAAAGCTATAGACACAGAAACAGCCTGTTCTGTGCAGGGCTGAAATACAGTGTCTTAAAAGCATGATAAAATACAGGATCAGACTGACAGAAACTTCACAAACATTTTTTGGGGAGCTCTAAGACATATTAAACCTTGCAATCAATTCCATATTTGAGTATGTTTTCATATTTTAGACCCCTTTAAGATTTGAATGAAGTCAACAGAAATAATAAGCAAGTCAAAAAGCATTTCTAACTACAAAAAATTGGTTTGTGAAACATACAATTTAACTGCCAAAGCAAAAGGGATTTCTCTTGAACTGAATATGTGCCATATGAGAACAAGATGTTTGACAGGAATAGTCACAGCAAGTAAAGGGGAATGCTTGACAACCATTATGACACGACCAGAGTGACAAACTTTGAAATTGTGCATCCCATTTTCAAAATGGAGGGAGTGAACTCACTTGACCTCAAGTCTTCCTTTCCTTATTCTTAAAAAGCAAAGGTGTGACCTTACTGAAAGCATCTGAGTCACTGTGTCTCTCCTTGACCGACCTTTAGCCTCTTTACAAAGTGTTTGACAACCACCCTGGATTCAGTCGGGTAGTTCTTGGCAGACAGAAGAATAGCTATGTACCTGGTTGGGTGTGTGATGCTGTCAGCCTTTGAAGCTCTAGCCTGTGTTCACGCAGCACGGCTCAGTTAGACACTAAAATTGTCTGTGTGCTTTGTGTTAGTTTTGCTCTGCTGAGCACTGCTCTAGTTTCATTCCAGTCTCTTGTCTTCTGTCTCAGTCTGCTTTCCCCTCTCCATTTATTTTCCCATGGCTTCCTCTTTGTTTTCCGCTCACATTTTCCATTCTCAAACTCTTTACTGCTTCTCTTCTAAATTAAAGACTTCAGGCCTAGGTCAGACATCTTTGCTCTTAAGGAAAGTCACTGCAAATGCCATTTTTAGGAAGCAAGATTTCCACTTTTGGATCAACTTTTCAGTCAAATAAGAATTTTCCAGTGGCTACCTGTCTGAATTTGCCTTGTTTAATTATTACTTTGATTGCATGGCACTGATATGCATGATATTTTGAAATGTAAAACTGTTCCATCTGATATGCTATTGGCTGAACAATGCTGAGCACAAGAATGAACAAATGGGGAAACAGTCACTGGAGTGGAGTCATTGCACCGGAGCTGACCTGCCAAGTATCACTTGAAAACTGTCTGAATGGATAAAACAGTAAAGTGCTTTTTAAAAGAAAGTAGTCTGGGCCCAGCCGTGTTTGTATTTTCTAAACAGTGTTGGGTCTGGACTACTTCCTTGGAAAAAAAACAAGCCTAAAAGTTTTACACCGCAAAAAAGACGGCAACTTTTATGTCTCCATAGAAAGCATTAGGCCCAAAATGAATAAGTGCAGAGACCAAGGTAGTATTGATTAGAGACATGTCACTGTCCAAGCTCTCAAAGGAAGAATGTGCACATTTTTTAATCTTTTGTTTAAATAAATATTTGAGTTTTTGTCTGCAAATGGGTCCAGTTCCTTATTTCCCCTTAATGTTAGAGGGAGCCTTTGTATTAACAACAAATCATTTGAATTACGTCTCTCATTACCACATACAAGAGGTACAATCCTGTGGATTTCCTGACATTGTCTAATAATCACCTAATTTATACCATTTACATTGATACTGTACATATGTATGCATTTCAAATACATGGCTAACAAATTGGACAGGTTAAGTATATTTTGATTGCCCTTTTCTGTCAGTTACTGAGGTTGAAATCAGTGCTACCAATATGCCACATCAGGATCTGCTACTTTGACAGACCCCTTCTCAGAGTGTCCCTGTGTCAGCTCTTCAGCACTGCACTCATCACTGTCTCTCAGGGTGTCTGCTTACTTGGCCTTTTCTCTGACCTATAGGCGTGACTGAGCAGAGTGGATGTAAAAGGCGGCACTGACAGCTCGGTTGACATCTCTTAAGTGAGAGACGACCTCTTGTGGATTGTAAGGTGGTTGGTTTGACCTTTTCAGAAGCTTCACCCATATGCTTTGATGTAATTGTTGACATCTAGTTCCCAGGGTGTACAAAATGATGCTCCTCAGAGGACTGATGGCTCTTTGAGTGGAGCGCCTGGTCCTGCTGAGAGGTTAAAGAGTCTTTCTAAGACATCTTGGACCTTCATGGCCGGGGGCATGGCCCTCTCTGTGGATACCACACGTCAACATTCATTATGTATATTGAGGTTAGTTGGTTGTCTGTGATAGCCTTCCTCAGTGCTCCAGTGCTGCGGTTTGGGAAGTCTAGATGGACTATTGAGCTTCCATCTAGCTCTCTTTTAAGCAGGAACTCAACATAAACAAAAACGAGGAAAAAGCCGCAACTCAAAACATGTTTATTTGTGTTTGAATTCGTCTGTGATTTACTTTAACAGCAGAACACAAAAACATCTTGTAATTAACATATAATGGTTTAGATCAGAGAAGAAAACAAAAGTATGTATGTTATATTCTCTCAAATGAAGGCTAATTGTCTCACAACATGATCTATATAATTGAGAACTGTAGGCTATTAATTTTTTTGTTTGTTTTTTTATATATACTTCTTATAATACCACTAGTGGTTACTACCAACAGCAGCCAACTTCTTTAATCAACAAAGCTTTAATTGTTCACATACCATATATATATATATATATATATATATATATATATATATTCTGTAGGGCTCTATCACATGAACAGCTGAACTGTAAACCAATACAAGAACAAAAGCAGTTTTGGTCCCAAAAAGCTGCCCTGACGTGTTATTATGTTAAGGTATGGTCCCAGTTGAATTCTCTTCAGTGGAATTTATTCTCACTTTGTACAGAAAAGAGGTGGTGATGTATCATTGTTGACGCACGTAGCTGCTGAGCAGTAGTAGATAAGCTCTTAGCATACTACGAGCTAAATAAGATTAGCATGCGGAATATACAACATAACATTTGTCTTTGTCTGCGCCTGTCGTAGGGGGATTCAGGGGTTTGTTATGCTGTGTTTCTCTTCCTCTCACAGCAGGATATCCAACAAAGCACAGTGGGACTATGTCAGCTTCACACAATGTGACACGCTGACAGAAGCCTAGTTTGTACAGACAGAGGGTTACATCTGATTTCAACAAACATGAGCTCTGACCTTTAAAGGGAGCATGAAGGGAATTGAATCATCACTGGGAATTGGGTTTCAGTAGCAGTACATTCAGATGCAATGGAAATATTTACAGGAATTGGTGCAAGTGAAACCATGGTGTTTTCGATTAGAATTCCAAATATATATAATTAAGAACAGCAGCTTGAATGGTAGCACAGTGCTTCGATATCTGACTCTTGTTAAGGCTACTCCTCTCTTTTAACTTACTATTTTAAAATTCTGTTTAAGTCAGGGGATGTATGAAGGGTTGGTCAGTAACTACTTAAGTCCCTTAATACATTATTCATAATATGTCAACTCTGATCAGACACTATCAAGGTGATACATGGGATGGTGCATTTTTTCTCACTGATTGGACACTGATGCTAACACTGACTGCTGTTGTAACAACTGAATTTCCCCCAATTGGGAATCAATAAAGTTGTATCTTATCTCTTATCTTATCTTTATATGTAATAGCCAATAGTGGGCCAACAGAAAGAACATCATGCAGTAATTTTAACTCAAGAAACAATCTATTCGACTTAACATTATTCAATGAAATGGATCTTTTTCTCAAATGAACAGATGCTAAGCTAGTTTCTTAGCATCTCTACAGTATGTAATGCTACAGCTTTGTCATTGGTCAAATTGAGTTGGCTTAATTAATTAAGCCCCAAAATGATCATATATGCCATGACATGTATGATCATCTTGCTTCCTGTAAACGTTCAAATGAATCCCTCTTTTGATCCTTTTGGGTTTAAAAGGATGTGTCTGCCACATACAAGTAATAATAACTGTTTAGAAAATGAATCTTGTTGCTGATAGTCTTGTTGGCTTTTCTAGGTCATAGAGAGACATTGAAATGAATTTCGGTCTGTTTCATAACAGCCTAAAAACTCCTCACATGAGCTTTATGGTAGGAAAGGTTCAGATGTTAAGATCCTGAACACGAACTGAAAATATTTAAGCTCTTGGTAGATTCAAAACCATAGATATCTTCATCATTTTAAGCTTCCCAAAGGCACTATCAGTTAAACCCCGCTCAAGAAAAAGACTTATGAATGAAGTTCACAGAGTTCACTTCAGGTTTCACATAGTTAAGTCCGTGATTCCTCTCAGCTCGCTGACTGTATTCATTTCCACGTTTGAGACAGATTTTGAAATCTCAACTACTGGCTTAGCTCTCGCTCGTTGCCTCCACATTCATCACAAGCTAAATTAACTGCAGTGGATTCAGCCTGTCCATTTAGATTGTTTAGCGGTAATGACAGTGTATTAACAGATGCTCTGGTAGAGGAGAGGAAGAAGGGAGAAGAAGATAGTTTCCAAAGAGCCCTGTTTTATTAATGTTAACACGGTGACTGGGCAGAATGATCACTCTCCTTCAAGCATACATAATTACTATAGTACCCACAGAAAGGAGGGTATGAAGAGTGGGGAAGGAGAGGAAGAAAGGTCCAGACAGGTGCAGTGAGGTGAACAGCGCTTGGGAAATGAGGCTCCATTAAGTTTGTCATCAGCAATACGCCACCCGAGGTCACGGCGGAAGATGACACCCCCACTTTCTCCCCCACTCCTCTCTCTCTTTCTGTGTTCCTCTGTGGCCTAATTGTTTGTGTCTTTCCATCTCTTATTCTAATCCCGTCTCTCAGCCTCCCATCATTTCTGTATTTAAAAGCCTCTCTATCCATAAGGATGATTAAAGTGGAATGAAGCGTGTACTCAGCCGTCTCTCTTCCCCAATTCTCCCCTCCCCCTCCCTCTATTTAATATGCATAGGCTCTTACCATTAAGGTGAATGGAGCACTGTACTCTAGTGTACCTCAATCCATCTCACTGCCCATTACGCCTACACAATAAGGAATAATTTAAATCAAAGCCTTGCTTTTGGGAGAGAAGGTGCATAAAATTCACTTTATCTGATAATGTAAGGCAGTGAATTTTAATGTTTCAGGCTGTGGAGATAACTGGGAAAGTGAAATGTCTGACTTAATTTAAAAAAAGGTGGTTTTACTCTGATTTGGTGACAAGATTCGACATTATTAGAATAAATGCACAGTGGTCGACAAATTTCAAATTATATAGAGATGCAACAGAACAAGTAATTCCAGTGTCAGAATGAATGGAATGTGGTAGATAGAGAGTAATTAAATGGATGAAGGCAGAAAATTAAATTCAAAAGAGACCACCTTAACAAAATGTGTAACATATTCATAGGGATGGAATTTTTTTCTTTCTCAACCTGGTTATTAAGACCCAAGACCAGACCAGAGATTTATATGGGTTTGGCTACAGATTTGATTAACTTAGGTCAGGGCAGGATCAGGACTTTAAATGTGGGCCCTACGTCTATTTATTATCTGTTATAGTGTCATTGAGTTGAAGGTAGTGAGGTTGAGGAAAGTCTTCACTATGGTTGAAAGAAGCTAAAAGAATAATATGAAGAGGTCAAACCCAGTCGAATATCTTTTGTCTAAGCGTCTTTAATCCAACAAAGATGGAAAAGTAGGTATAAAACCCCTACAGGTTCCCCAACCAAGTCCGGACTGTGGCTCCTTTCCCCTAAGCCATTTCCCACTATCTCCCTCCCCTCTATCCACTGTCTATAAGAGAGAAGGAGGAGATTTTTCATCCATCAATAAAGGCAAAATATCCCAAAATGAAGATAAAAAAACATGGAGGCAGTTTTAGTCATGCCATATTGGAATTTCTGTCACCACCTAACTATTGGTCAAAACAGATTGTTTTGTAAATCACCTCCTGTACAGTTTTTACTAAAAATTAGTTATACAAACCAATACCTTTTTTGTTGAGAAGGCCTCAAACATGATTTCTTCTATAAAAATGGGAATGCTGTAGTCGTGTATGTATGGGTAGGAATATTACGAGCGGCAATCACAACAACTGAATCATCATGACACTGGTTTTCTCTTTGGTTTAGTATCTTTTTTGCTACTGTAAATTGCCTTCATTCAGTAAATATATTCACATTTGTGTAATTTCCAAATTAGGCCCAGATTTGTGTCCTTGTGAAAGGATTGCTCCAATAATCTCCAATGTCTGGGGGCTTCCACTCAACAAATGTCCTCTACATGTTTCCATTAAGGTAACTCAATTTGCGCTTAAAAAGAAATGGGACATGTGAGAAATCAGGGGAAATGGAGACCAGGGGAAAAGGTCACCAGACAAAAAAAGAAAAGAATGAGCAAAGTGAGAAATGGATATAAATGGTCATTGGAGAGAATGAACAACAGGCAGAGATAGAGGGAATAGGCAAAGGAGGGGGAAAGATTAATAGACAGACATGTTGGTCCGGAGAGAGAGAGACAGAGATAATGAATGATTGTAAATGATCCTTTATTACTTTGCAGAGTGCAGCACTCAGCATTCTGTAAACTGATGAGCCATGGAAGCTGGTGTGTGTGTGTGTGTGTGTGTGTGTGTGTGTGTGTGTGTGTGTGTGTGTGTGTGTGTGTGTGTGTGTGTGTGTGTGTGTGTGTGTGTGTGTGTGTGTGTGTGTGTGTGTCCTCTGTCAGTGTGTGTGTGTGATCCTCTGAGAGTAAGGCACTACTCACATTTGTTCTTCAGCCCCTGTAGATTCCTGTCCTGCCTGTAACAATTATTTTGCCTCTTTGTTTTATGGGATGTGAGAATGTGTGTGTGTGTGTTTGTGTGTGCGCGTAAGGGAAGCCCTTTCTAACTCTTAACTATATGGCAACAAGGACAGTTACCCAATAATTCAACAACACTGTACTCTTAACATCATACCAGGATGCTGTTCTCCTGCGTATTGTTTGGATCTTTTTTCAGGTGAAGTTATATGAAGAGTGTGACAGACTGCATGTGGTGTTGCTGCACACAACATTCATCAAGGAGACAGAGTTGGACATCAAAATGAAACCATGGGTCAATGTTGAGTTTCCTCCAAAGGTCAGAACTGAACTGGGGTAAACGGCGTCTAAGGCTCCGTGTCCCCCTAGCATTTCTTCCTGAGCGTCAGCTTCAGTTGTTTTCAACGAGGAGAGAGCGTTTGCAGCAGCAGGCGGCCGCCCAGCGAGAAAAAGCACAGCGCCCAGTGTCTTCTTTCTGAGTGCTCCACCTTTTTTGTGCGGCCTCTCCGAGGGGTTTCCAGTTGAAAGTCATTCACATTATCAGAACGCCGCTGTCATGTCAACAAGCGCTCTTTTCCAAATGTTTAATATTCCCCATATTTTTGCTGCCTAAAGATTGTTTCTTGTACCCACATCGTCTTTGCCCAATGTCTGATCAGTTAAAAACTATCTTAAATAAAAAACATACAGTAACAAGCAACAGATCAGTATCAGGGGCGGCAGTAGCTCAGTCTGTAGGGACTTGGGTTGGGAACCGGAGGTGCCAGATCGCTTCCTGAGCACTGCTGAGGTGCCCTTGAGCAAGGCACCATACAAGATAGTTGTATGCTCCAAAACACTTTGGTGAGTTGTTAATACTTAAATCTTTAAGTTGGGGTTCAATACAAGGGACAACAGTTCTGCTAACTCTTATTTCTTTGTTGTGAAACGCGGGAAAGCCAACTTTCTGAGTTGGCACTCTTCACTTGAAGTGTCATTGTGGCTGTGCTGCCTCGAGCTGGAGTCCACACGGGTAAGTTTTAACCAACCTTTTATTAAATTAAGTTAAAATGATACAGGAATTTTATTCTGAGTTGTGTTGTGCAGTATGTTGTACGTCGTTTAATGGAGAAAGCGAACTATACATTTTCAACATTTAAACACAAACAGGTTTTCAGTTATAAGCGAAAGGTAGCGGCAAACTGATGCTAGCAGTTAACCGCTAGCATGTCTGGGCAAATACCGTTCAAACAGGACAGGTATGTTATCTTCTGACTGGTTGTGTTAATTCATGCTCGCTAACTTGTTACAGCTACAAGAGTAGTCATTAGGGTATTAATGCTAACTCAAAATGGTGGTCGCAACATTAGCTGACATGTCATCTTACAGAAGTGTTGGCGGTGTCACTGTGGTAATAACACTCCGTCTCTGCTCCAGGACAGCAGCAGGTGAGCAGGCTGGTTTAGGGACAGAGAGAGAGCGGAGCCGGCTGCCTGTCAGCTGCGGCTCGGTCCACTGTGCAGTTAGTTTGCTGCCTGCCTCTCTACTCATTTCTCTACCGTCTGCTGGTCTCAGTAAATGACTGTGTTGAGACAGTGGTGATTTAATAAGTTAACGTTAAATATGATTATTATCTGCGTGGGTGGAGCAATGTGTGCGTGTGTGAAGGTAGGCTACAGTTATTATGCTCTCAGTTTATCTAATCTCTAATGCATCAATCATCCGTAATATACAGTATGTCTATATTGTGCACATTTATGACGATATGTTCAATGATGTCCTTGTTAGCCGGGTTTTACCGAAGCTTAAAAAAACAAACAAAAAAAAACGCTCGTCGCGCTGGAGCAGCTGACATGTGGTTGGGTCACAGTCTCACAGTGCACCTTCATTAATATAAACTTCAACCTCAAAGCTCTCTGTCCTCAGACTGTCCTGTCCCTGAACATGACACAGGGACAACATAGAGCTGCTTGTGTGACAGGTTATTGAGTTTTATTAATGTTTACATCAGGCTGAGTTCAATAAATCACTATATGCTACTGCGATTTAAGTATTAAAATAATAAGATGTTATTCATATCAGATTTAATATCATAATAGTGTAGTGGCAGGAAAGACCAATTCACCTGTATAAATGATTGTGTTGGTCAGAAGTTACTGCTTGTCTGTTGATTTTAAAAAGTTGAAATATTTCCATGTATGACCCATTCTGGGTTACATTAGAAGTCAACTTGAAGTCAATCGATAATTTGCATTCCTAGTCCTGGTTGCACTGAATCACGATGTTTGAAAACTTGAAATGCATTTAATTGACTGCTCTGTTTTATACTGACTGCTGACTTTCTTAACCTAGACTGTTGTAGGTGTTGGTTTGTTGGTTTGATTAATATACGTTAATTGTAATTCATCTTTACTGCAGCAAAATGTATTAAAAATTAAAAAGTATTATATTGTCAACTCCAATAGTAAATGGACTTGAGTTTATATAGCACTTTTCTAGTCTTCCGACTACTCAAAGCACTTTTACACCACAGGTCACACCCACTGATGGTAGTGATCGCTATGTAGTATCATCCATCAGAAGTAACTAATGCCATTCATACACCGCCACTGAAGCAGCGGGAGCAATTTGGGGTTAAGTGTCTTGCCCAAGGACACAACGGACATGTTGCCCAGCTGGGGATTGAACCCTCGATCTTTCAGTTGAGAGGCAACAACTCTACCAACTGAGCCACAGCCGCAGTCTAGTGTCCAGTCTACTGTTAACATTGTCATTAAATTAATTCAATGTTTAAAATTTCTGCTGACTGCTTTACTAATCCCCAGAAAATTGTCATCTTTGTTTCTACCTCCGCACAGCTTGGCAGGGCCTCAAAAACATGGCTGCTGTGAACACTGCTGCTACCAACATCAAAACCATCGAGGTTGCAGGCAGCAGCCCAACGATTTCAACTCATTCTACACCAGATTCGAGAAGGACAACACCACACAGCTGGAAGGAACAGTGTCCATGCTCAAGCCCAGTGACTCTGCACTCACCTTCAGCAGAGAGGATGTGGTGAGAGCCCTCAGGAGGACAAGGGAGAGCAGCTCACCTGGTCCAGACAACATCAGTGGCCGCATCCTGAAGCACTGTGCCGAGCAGCTAGGGGGCGTGTTTCAGACCCTGTTCCAGAGCTCTATGGACAGCAGCACAGTCCCCCAGCTGTGGAAACACTCCACAGTTATCCCCATCCCCAAGAAAAGCCCCGCCAAATCACTGAATGACCTCAGGCCTGTGGCCCTCACGTCTCTGGTGATGAAGGCCATGGAGAGGATCATAAAACAACACATCATCAGAGAAACTGACTCCCAGATGGACCCGCTACAATTTGCTTATCGTGCAGGCAGAGGTGTCGATGATGCAAAAACATTCATAATAGACACTGTTCAAAAACACCTGGAGCACCCCAACACCTCGGCCAGACTCCTGTTTGCAGACTTCTCCTCTGCATTCAACACCCTGCAGCCTCACATCCTGGCTGACAAACTTTCAGCTTGCTTCCATCTGAACAACCAGCTTATCCTGTGGATATTGGACTTTCTGACCAACAGATCACAGAGAGTTCTGGTCAACAACACCTTCTCCAACCTCCAACACACCTCAACTGGCTCACCTCTGCTCTTCATCCTCTACACCGATGACTGCAGCCAAACTGTCACCTGGTGAAGTACGCGGACGACACAGTTCTCCTGTCTCTGCTGTCAGGCCCCTCTCAGCACCATGGACCAGTTCTTCAGGAGTTTGTGGAGTGGTGTGACAGCTCCTGCCTCGAACTGAACGTGAGCAAGACCAAAGACATGGTGGTGACCTTCTCCAACAAGCAGAGGGAACTGGCTGCATCAGCAATCACCACAATCCATGGGAATCCTGTCGAACTAGTAGAGGAGTATAAGTACCTGGGTACCATCTTCGACAGCCTGCTGAAATTCGCCTCCAACACCGAGGAGATTCTCAGGAAATGTCAGCAGCGAAAATACCTCCTAAGGAAGCTCAATTCCTTTGGAGTCAGTAAGAACATTCTTCTGACCTTCTACTACTCCTTCATTGAGAGCATTATTACTTTTTCTATAACCTGCTGGTTCCACTCCACCACCCTCCAGAACAGAAAGCGCCTGCAGAGCACGGTCACAGTCTGCTTCATTGGACTACCTGTAAGGACTTTGACATCGATCTATGAGCAACAGACAATCAGGCTAACAGGTGGGATTATGCAGGACCCCTCACACGCTCTCTTCCCAGCGTTTGAGTGGCTCCCCTCAGGACGCCGGCTTCGCTGTCCCTGCTGCAGGACACAGAGGTGAAGAGCAACCTTCGTTCCCAGGGCTGTCCAGCTCCTCAACTCCTAACCCCCCCCAACAGACACCAACACCTCTCACCCAATGCAGACTCTCAGCTGTGAACTTCCTTTATATTGACATGCACCTTAACTGCCTCTGCTTTATCTGGACTCATGCACTACATCACTTTATTCTGTCCACTTTATATCAGTATTCATACAGTTCTGGTTAATTTATTCCTGTTGTTTCTTATCCATCATTGCACTACGGTCACTTTATTTATCTAATTTTTACCTCACAGTTATATTGTATATATTAGTTCTCTTGTTCCATTATTCACCATGCACCTTAATAACTTATCATTTAGTATTTGCCTACTTGCACATAGCTCTGTAAATATATATTTATTTCTCGTTTACTGGACATAGTTCTGTATACATCTGGTCACTACTGCACATAGTTCTGTATATATATATATATATTTATTTCTCGTTTACTGGACATAGTTCTGTATACATCTGGTCACTACTGCACATAGTTCTGTATATATATATATTTATTTCTCGTTTACTGCATATAGTTCTGTATACATCTGGTCACTACTGCACATAGTTCTGTATATATATATATATTTATTTCTCATTTACTGCACATAGTTCTGTTTACATCTGGTCACTACTGCACATAGTTCTGTATACATCTGGTCACTACTGCACATAGTTCTGTATATATATATATTTATTTCTCGTTTACTGCATATAGTTCTGTTTACATCTGGTCACTACTGCACATAGTTCTGTATATATATATATTTATTTCTCGTTTACTGCACATAGTTCTGTTTACATCTGGTCACTACTGCACATAGTTATGGTTACATCTGTTTACATCTGTTAGTCCAATCACTGTCCACTTATATCTACTCTTTTATATTTTGTATTTTTAATTTAAGTTTAAGCTTTAAGTTGTATTTAAATTGACTCTTTCTATTTAAGTTAAAATGTTTTGTGTACTTGCACTGTTGTTAATTTACTGCTCTGTGTGCCATTGAATTGCCCCCCCGGGGACAAATAAAGTTTTTTTAATTGAATTTGAATTGAATTGAATTGAATTGAATTGAAAGTTATTACAATGTAAAATTATAAGTTATTGCAACTTACAGTTGAGTTGACAAAAATCAGAATTCAGAGTTGAGCAACCTCAAAAGCAAAACTTAAAATATTTAGTTTAATTGCCCAACTTAAAATTTTATCGAAGTTTGTTGCCTTGAAATTTTGAGTTCACCCAACTTTTCTTTTTTTGCAGTGTGTTGTCAACAGACTGTTGTCATAGAGATGGGACGGATGTATTTTATCTATTCTATGTTGCAGCATAAATCTGTTTGAACTGCTGAAATTATTCTCACAGTCTCATTTTCCCTAAAATATAGTCGTGCCAAAGTAGCCAGTGTATTCCTTTTGAGGCTGAGACATGGAGTCTATGATTGTCTTGACCCTAGAATCTGTGATTTTTAAGGTCACGTCATTATTTTAAGAAAATTGCTATTATGATTTGCCTGTCGCTAGATTGCACTAGGCCCATGTTTTCTTTTCATCTGTATGAAAACACTTGTTACATAACTCAATGACATCATCAACAGGAGGAGGCTGGACCAATTATGGTTATTATTTAATACAAAACCACACAGTATTATATATCAAATATATCCATTACAAGGCCCATTTTAACAATAATTTCAACATTTACACATCAGACTCATCTCAAAAGGAAGTATCCTCTCATGAAATCTCCTTCTGCAGGATGATTGAGAAGTGGACCAGAGCAAGACGGAAGCTTGTCTGCAAACGCAAAGTGTCTCGACATCACTTGATCAATGAATGTGATCCTTCTGTGGCAGAGCTGCTGGCTGATCTCGTATCAGTTTCACTCTGTAAGCAAACTGCAGGCCTCACTTTTAAGTCTGGAAAAAAAAGGGAATCTAATCTATTACTTCATGGGCTGCATTCATTGTGCGTCCTGAGGCCACACACACACACTGAAAGGCAGTGGATAAGTGAGCAGACATCAGCTTAGCATGTCCTCTGGCTAACAGGCATAACAGACAGCTGTGAAGAGAGAGGATGTTTGTGTGTGTGTGTGTGTGTGTGTGTGTGTGTGTGTGTGTGTGTGTGTGTGTGTGTGTGTGTGTGTGTGTGTGTGTGTGTGTGTGTGTGTGTGTGTGTGTGTGTGTGTGTGTGTGTGTGTGTGTGTGTGTGTGTATGTGTGTGTGTGTGTGTGTGTGTGTGTGTCAGCTTAGCCCCCCATAGTGTCACTGATAGAGAGCAGTTGACAGGGAAAAGGAGACTGGCTTTGTGGACACCGTGACAGGACCAGCATGATTTTAAAGGATTATCTTACTTCTGTGACAGTTGGACACTTTCCAAAGTTTTGACTACGTATGAGAACAAGCCTCTCAGGGAGCTCTGAGACAAGATGGCTATAGTCTCTGATTTGAACCAGCGTTTTTGTTTCTTTCACAAAGAATTAAGGCCATAAACAGAACAGAAATGAACGACTCACAAAGGGATTGAAGACTAGACAGCAAACAGAGACCAACATCAGGATGAATAGAAGAAAGGAAAGATGGAAGAAAGCTCTCGATTATTATAATAGGTACAGAGGTTGAAAATGTTTTATGAGTATTTTGTTCTTTGTAGTTTTTTATCACTAGTCCCTAACGGAAAGGTGAATTATACAAGCATAGAGCAGAGGTCAAGCCAAGGGATAGCCAGGGCCACCAGTTCCTAAACTATGATTGGCTTTGTGCCTTGTCAGAGGCTGGACTTATGTTTCAATTCAATTAAATTCATAAAACTTTATTTGTCCCCGGGGGGCAATTCAAAGGCACACAGAGCAGTAAATTAACAACAGTGCAAGTAAACAAAACATTTTAACCTAAATAGAAAGTGTCAATTTAGATACAACTTAAAGTGTGTCTTTAAAACAAGTATTAGGGCTGTGACGCAACAGGCTGCTGGCAAATTTCCTGTTGGTAGTACTTTGTAACTGTTGTGATTTGCTCTTGTTTAATTTTCATTTTTTGACTATTTCAGTGTTTTTATTTTGTCTCTTTCTGTCTTTCTTTCTTCATGTTGCTTATTTTTCTTATGTATTATTTTAACTGCTCATATCCTAGTGTTTCCTGTTTTAGTTTGTCATTTCTTATCCTCTTTTCTCTATATCCTGTCCTTATTGTCACTGTTACATTGAGTTCTCTATGTGTCTTTAATGTTTCCTGTTTTATTTTGTAGGACTTGTCCCCAGTATTTCTTGTCTTGCCTTACAGTACTTCCTCCCTTTGTCTGGTTTCCCTCCACAATGATAGTCCTGATGGTCTTCACCTGTGTCTGATTAGTTTCAGTGAACCTTCCCTCTTGTTTTCAGTCCATTCATCTACCTATAACTGTGATTCTGTGTTCTGTGATGTTTCCTCGTGTTGGGCTGCTCTAGGGTGCATCCGAATTGTCCCTCCTATCTCCTTTCACTATCCACTTTACCTTAACCCCGGAAGCATTTAAGTGGCGGCCATGATAAGAGCCGTTTGAATTCTTTAAAAGTTAAGGAAAGGTGGTTCAATGCTTCCTTTATAAACTCCTTTAGCATAGGATGCACTGGACCATCCTTTAGGAAAGGAGATGAGATATGACGCCCCACAATTCCTTGCGGCCGCAACATTTAAAGTGAGTCGCACATCCGACCGTTCACGAACATTAACAATGATCGTAAAGTGACACAGATCATAAAAGGGATAAAAGATAAGAGACATTTTTATCAGATGATGTTTTATTCAACGTATTTCATTCAATTCAGAATGTTTTGTGCATTTCTTCAGTTGTACATTCTTGTCTTGCATAAATGTAACAATTAATTTCATATTTATGTTGATGTTGATTTCTGAGTGGACAGGAAGGTGATGGTTTCACTTTTGTTACTTGTAGCCTGGTAGTCTATATTTATTTTATTTCAATCCCAACCTTGTGATAATTAGGATTATTTCACCAGTAAGAAGCACAGGGGAAAGTTTTTTAGATGCGTTTTTTGTAGTCCATTTTCTGAACATTGTAGTTTTAACACAGTGAACCCACGTCATTAACCTCCGCCGGCCCGTTGCATTTAATGACGTGGCCTAGTGGAAAATGTGGTCGGATTGTCAGAGCAATGAGATCGCCTTTCCTTAAGTCCTTAATGAATTCTCCTAACATCTTTCCTTGACCTCATGATGTTTTTGCGGGGTTAAGGTAAAGTGGACAGTGAAAGGCGATAGGAGGGACAATTCGGATGCACCCCTAGTCTATATGCTCCCTCATCACTCCTGAGCTTTCAATCAGGCCGCGCACAGTGACACACACAAAACACAAGCTGAGCGGATCAAACCCAGATACAGAAAAGCATGAAGCAGTAGTAACACACGCTCACACACTGAGTTGTGTTGTTTCAATACGTGCTCATAACCATACATTTTAAAATCATATAATAGTCTACATGCTTCCGTGTTTTTTTTTTTAAATGTCTGCTTTTAGTCGGGCTCAGGCTGATAAATACAGTTTTTGAGACGAGTCTGTCCAGCTAGTGTACACACTTCACACTTCAGGCAACCCTTTCAAAAAGTCACTGTCCCAGTTTGGCCTCTCCAGTCAATAAAATGGCTCCACCACTGCCTTAGAAACTATTAGATTTTAAAAACTCTCTCAGTTGGTTTTCAGCAGGAATCTGCTGCTTCAGCACACAGATCATATGATGTGACTTATGTTAATCAACAACACCCACTAAAGCTGCCCATCATTTGATTTAAGACTATTCTTTTTTTATTCAGAGGTCATATGTTTTAGAATGCAGTGACTTACAGATTATAACATTTAATATATGACCCAAGTCTTCTGGCAGATTCTGCCCTGGCTCTCCTCTAACCCAGCATGTTTTTTTAAAGATGGATTCAGAGTATTGATATCCTGCAGTATGAAGTCCACTTCTTAGTATGTATTCATGCAGGTGCCTTATCCATATTGAACAGAACAGGATTCAAGGAAGAGACTGTACATCTGGGTGTTTCTCTCTGCTTTTTGATTTACAGTTTTTGCTGGGACTTCCTCTGGCGGCCTTATTTCACCCATGGGTGCTACAGCTTGCTCCCACATCAGCATACAGAGTTGTTTACCACTTCCAAATGCCACTCAACACGATACCAGTTGGCCTAACCCCAGTCTCCCTGGGCCTGCTATGAGACTACCAAGTTCCTCCTGACACAAACATAAACACAAGCACGCCCAGTGGAGTGTCTTAAAATCCTTGGACAGGGCGGTTTAGACAGAGATGACCCTTTAAGGAGCGAATGAAAGAACCAGACACGCGTACACACACAAACACACACATAGAGAACATTCAAGACACGAGGCATCCTGTGTCCTCACAATGACGGTTAATGCTGTTAATTCCCCCAGGAAAGACCTTACTCAGTTGATTTAACACGTTACATCCAGGATGAGGCTACTATTAGTAGCAACAGGTTCTCCTTAAATGACACCTGTGCATGTGTGAGAGTTTGTGTACTGTTAGCATGTACTGTATGCTAGCTTAAATAAAGAAGCAGGGTTAAATTGAGGATCAGGATATTTGTCATTTGCTCCTGAACGGATCAAACAAACAAGCTACAACATGCTAATTATCTAATGAGCTTTAAAGGTGCTGGCAGGCAGATTCTTTTATCTTTGGATAAAGAGAGGTTAGCTGTTTACCTCACCCCCGTTTAGTATTCAAAGCTTAGCCTAACCTCCTCTGGCCTTCATATTATAGCTGTAGCCTACAGAGGAGCGTGTTATCAATCAATCACAGGAGGGACATCCTGGGCCTTACTTCATCAACTGACCTAAAAGTTAACATTAGTGGCCTACAGTTCTATTGATTTGGCCATTGTCAATGGTTTTAATTATGGGGAGAATAGTGATCTGAGTGATTGAGATGGTGGCCATAATTTGGCGGCTTTGGGGGAGGTAAGCAGGAAGTTTGATGTACTCATTGAGTCACTTTTTATTTCAATTGAGCCCATGTTAGCTATTTGCAGATGTTTGTTTTTAATTGGATTATTTAAACAAAAAACACTTCTTTCCAATGTATCCACTGGTGTCCTTGGAAAGTTGTGTCGTATTGGATTTGATGGAGAAATTACAAAAGTCAGTACAACTGTTTGAACCAATTGCACACCTATGAAAACAGACAGTCAACAAATAAATAGTTGTGTGAACATTGGTGTTAAGATTTATCTGGAATGAAAACCATAATAGTCAGCTGAGTTTTCCGTCTTTCTTAGCTGACTACATTATGAAGTTACATGAACAAGGTAAAGGCAATGGTGAAGATGATTGTTTGCCAAACCCGGTATAAAGATCTGTTAAATCAAACAAGTAAAGGTAGAGCTTTACTGACAAAGGTGACACTTTAGTCACAATTTTCACCATTTTCTAGTTGCTTATTAGCATGCCAATTGGTAGCATACTGGCTGCTTATATGGCCTTATTAGGTAGATATAAGCAAAAGCATATTAATATCATAGTTCATGTCTCATTCAACAACTTCCTAACGCAATAGTTAGGAGGGTATTGAGGGGAAACACTTAGTTACAAGCCTATTAGCTATAGACTTTGGTCATCAAGTTAACAAGGAAGATTGTTACCTTAACTTAAAGGGGACATATTCTGAAAAATCCACTTCTACAGTGTTTTTGAACATATATTTGGGTAACCTGAGAGTCTACTGACCCACAAAATGTGAAATAAATCCATCCAGTCCTTTGTTTGTGGTCTGCACAAGTCTTATAACACAGAGAAAAATGCTCTGTTTCAAATTTGCTCTCCTTGTGTCATCACAGTGGGATTCTGGTAAAATAAAATCCCCTCTCCTCCCCTGGTATCTCCACCCATGGACTCCACCCCCAGACTAGAACAAAACTTTTGCACAGGTCCGCCATTTTTATTATCACTACAGAGGAGTGATGTCTACCAGGAACTCTACTAGAATCAACGCATCTCAAACAGGTGTACAATTGCCCCAAAATTGTCATTTTTACTAGCTAAGGACTGTTCAACATCAATTTGTGTTCTGTATCTGTAAATTAAATGAAAAAAAAAAACAGGTCTGATTCTTTAAAAAAAAAAGTGTTTATGACATTTTATAAATAATGTTTTACATTCTTATGGTTAATTAACTACATAACCTTTTTACCTTAGATTGTACATATTACAGGGAAATACAAATTTAATGAATGCTTCCAAGAAATAATGTTTTACCCTTCATGGCATTACATGAGCATGGATAACAAAGTAGGCACTGGCCAACCATTGGTATTGTAGACCTCTAAGGATTAAATAACTTTAATTGCCTTCATAAGCTGTGAGTCAGAGCTCTTAGTGCTGCGGTATAGCTGACCCTGACCTTGACCATAATTAACTTCCCATGACTATCATCTTTTGTATGCACTGTATCTTTGCCCCATGTCTCCTCTTGACTCCAAAAAGTCCCAATAAAAAAAAGAAATTAGAATATGTTTAAAAAATGCCTTGACATTACTAATGAATGTGTGTTGTATGAAAACAGCTGTATAAACAAAAGCTACTTCTGCTTGTGTGAGATAGAGTCAGAGACTTTAAGTCAATTCAAGTTAATGGAGTTAATTTATTTTGCAAACCCAATCACCTCACAATCCGGCTGCGTGGAATTAACCTCATGTATCCTCACTCTATTCCTCCCTCACATGTGTGCACACACACACACACACACACACACACACACACTCACATATCAGGAGTGCAGACACACACTGTGTCCGTATCCAAACTTGTAATTGACCAAGCAGTCCTATTAATACCCCTCGTGGTAATCTCTGGTCATGCGGTCCATCTGATATTTAATCTGACCTTTGACCTCATGTCTGTGGCGGATGAGTGGGTCGACACTCCTCTCTGTGGCATTGTGTGGAACTGCAAACCTGCCAGATAATGTATACTGAATACACACACACGCACGCGCACACACACACACACACACACACACACACACACACACACACACACACACACACACACACACACACACACACACACACACACACACACACACACACACACACACACACACACACACACACACACACAATGCAGTCCACATATCCAGGATAGTAGTGTAGATACTAAGAGTGAGCAGGGAGCAGAATCTACCAAAAACAATAACAGTATCATCCTCTCTGGTGACCATTTGTAATAATGATATAATCATAAACACTTCAGAGTGCTGAACAATAAGTCAAACCCAATCAATCAAACAATCAGAATCTAGTTAAATGTCCTGTGAGGAGTTTTAAGCAGGTTATGAAATAGACTCAAATTACTTTTGGTGACCCTTTGACCTACGAAAGCAAACAAGATTATCAGCATAAAGATAGAGAATTTATTTTTAGTTATTTTTAATGTCTTAAGCTGCTAAAGCTGCTGCTTGGCTTTAGCAGTGATTAACAGCGAGCTGCAGAAAACAGCCTTGTTTTTTCACCTTTTGGCCTTTTTTTCGAAGTTTTCATTTTTAAATAATATATCTTTTTCAAATATCTCAATAAACATCTCACCATGAACTTGTTACTGTGATATTATCATATTCTGAGATGTTGATAAGGTCACATTCTTACTGTTCATAGAGGCATATAAAGCACTAATGATCCCTCCTTTATTTGAACCTTACATTGCTTCCAGAGTCTCTCTACATTTCTCCAGTCTCCTTCAGTGGACCTAAATTGTGTTTGTGAAAGAAATCAGTGAAGTGATTCCATACTGGGCTCTGACCTCAGACACAAGCCTTGATTAATATAAAAGCAGAGCTCCTTTCCAAGATTAAGGGTCTGACTCTATTCTAGGGTCTTCTCGGTTAAGCTCCTTCTGCTCTCTGCCTCACACATGAAAAAAAAATCTGGACTGAAGTTAGAACTGCTGCCTCCATCGAGAATTTCAGGAAGACCCAGCACATATACCCATAACATTAAGTATTAAACAAGAATTTTTCCATAGAATGTATACACATGGACGACAGATCAGCCCCCAGGTTTGACAAATATGAAGCCAAAACAACCCTGTGATGTACTGTCAATCTTTGCATTTTATACCCCTTTATCACAGTTACACACTGCTTTTTTCTCTCTGTTTCTGTTTCTCACTCTACCTGCTGCACACCTGGGTACAGTCTGTGCTCAGAGAGGAAGACAGGGATTTAGAGGATCCAGGTAGAATAGGATAGAATTCCTATGCATGCAAAAATTGCTTTATTTTGGACTGAAGTTACAGTTAGTCCTATCTTAGGTATTTTAATTATCTAGGTCCATCTTTTTTTTCTTAAGTAGTTTTGAGGGGAGGTGCGGATATTGACGGCCCATTTTTTGTTGCTGGCTCGGCACCTTCTCATCTTTTGGTCGCTGCTCCAGCCCCTTTTGTTTCGTATTGGTTTTTTACTGTACTGTACTGGTTTAATTATTATATGGTCCCATTATTGATCAATAAAGCTCAGGGTTTAAATTCTAACTCTGTGGTCCCTGGTCTCCATGTTCTGAGCCTTTACGTTTACATATTCTCATGTTAAGGAGGCCTTCTCTAGAAAACAAATGACTTTAACACAAACTATTATGACAAAAACGGTTTCAAGAAAACGTTTCTGACGTGCATTTAGATTTTATAGTATAACCCATGTCCCATCTAAGTTTTATTTATGGCTTTTTATGCCTTTATTGTAGAGATAGGACAGTGGAGAAAGTCAGAAATCGAGGAGAGAGAGAGAGAGGGTGGGGAATTACAAGCTAAATCTATTGGCTTCACTTGAGGTCAGGTATTTTGCTGTCCATTCTTCATTCAGTCTAAAAAATATATATTGTCTTTTTTTTTTAGAAGAAATCTACTTTTTCATATTATGCTGCAAATTGTTTACAGTTTGTTTATTAGTATCTTCAACATGTCCTGTAATTTTCATCACCTTATTTGACCCTCATTAAATTCCACCCAGTGCAAACCAAGCTGAGCGCTGTGTCAGTTTTATCTCCATTCTTTCTTTACCCGTCTCCATAATCTTGTTAATATATTCAGTCTGGTGTTCATGCAGTTTCTAGAAACTTTGAGGCAATGGTGACTTCTGCTTGACTTGAGCAAAGCATTCAGAAAGAATCGGTTTAAACAAGCGTACATGCCAGGCATTTTGTTATTGCAGCAAAGCCTTGAAACATGCTGTTCTACAAATGTAAAGGCGGATTAGATCAAAATCTTTGAGCTGATTTGGCTCTCATGCTAACCCAGATTTGACAGAAACCTGGAAACAATGAAGCAGCTGCGCAAAGCAAGTTGTTTGTTTTTTTTTTAGGGAAATGGGTTCTTAGACTTCGTGCTGCAAATAAACGTCTCAGAACCGCGTCTGTTTCTGGCACAATTTCAATGTGCTGCCGATCTGATGTGTTTGCCTGAAAGAAACAAAAACAAAATACTTGCATCTCATGTGCAGCAGCAACAACACCACAGTGCTCAAATGTAAAACTCTCCAGTCAGGTGGATGGGTTAAGCATCACAGCATCAATACATTGTATTTAATACAACATTGAATGTGGTTAAAGAAAATCTTTAAATCCGCCTGAATGTATTTACACATTTATTTGTCCAAATACTAAAATAAATATTGTGTGCAGCTTCTTTAGGATGAAGAAAAGCAATCCTTGCAGAATTCTGATAAATGTTGCTGTTCACTGATTTTCTGCAACAAAAAACAATATCCTTATACATCCATGTTCACTGTGTTTGACCTTTAAAAAAACACCAGCAAAAGGACATCAAGGTGTTGATGGTGGTACTGTATGGCAGTTCATTTCCAATAATGAGGATGCACTTATATACTTTTTCTTTACCTGAAAAACAAACACTGGAAAAAGCAATCTGTGTCACAGAACTAAACAGAAGAAAACTGTATATTATTACGATGTGGTCCTGGAGGTGTACAGGTCCTGCAGGGACGTCAAATTACTGCCTATCATATTCTGATACATTGCAGAACGATGCACTCCGGTCTGCTCTTGTTGCTGCCTCTTGGCATGGGCAGCACTGCTCCAGATGGTGAGAAGGGAGTAGAGGATGGATTCAAAGATGTGTGTGAAGAAGAAGAACATCATTGTCTAGGGCAGATTGAATTCCACCTGCTGCAGCATAGGCAAATTAATGGTGAAGATTTTTTTTTAGCTAGATATTGTGCTCTGCAAAAATGTCCGGGGCGATGAGGGTGCACACAAAGCTGAAGGACTCCCCAGAGGTAACTGAGGAGTCACAGATGGATGGAGGCAAGTGAGTCTGGGTTTATCTTGTTATCCACAGTTTACACTGGCTGTACAGGTTTACCTTCCAGTTTGTTCCAACTTTACAGGTCACCAGATGGCCAATCTCCCACCTAAAGGTAGACCCATCCCCATATGGGATGAACCCAATGATGGTAGCATCAACATCAGACTTCAGAAGCCTGACGATCTGACGGCATGAGGTGTAGTTGGTGTAAAGAGAAGAGTAGAGCAAATGGGAAAGGATGCAGCTTTGTGGGGATTCTGTGGTGATTGCTTTTCTAGTCTTCTGACTATTCTAGTGGTCTAGTTCACTGCTGCTAAAGTGTCCATCAGTATTTACTTACACACACATTCATACTCCGCCAATGAAGCAGTGGGAGCAAATTAAGCCTTCATTTGGATAGAACAGTGGATGAAGTCAGAAATCGGGGAGAGAGATTTGGGAACATGAGAGAAAGGTGCCACAGGTCGGATTCAAACCTGGGCCCCCCGCTTAGAGAACTGTAGCCTCTTCACATTAGGATGCACACACTAACCCTTCCTGCTGCCCAAATATTTTCTGATCTTTGTTTTAACTCCTTCCTTTGACTTTTGTTGTTTCATTTTTTTACAGTAGACATACTCCCACACATCTACAGTCATACATAAGTTAAGTGAACAGGACAATGCCAATCCATCAGTGCCATTTAGAGACTTTTATATCATCATGATGCAAGTGTGTGGCTCACGCTGTTGGAATTCTGATCCCAGTTTAAAAAACAAAACATCAGCCGAATATATCTTATATCTATTTTTTCTGAACACAAACTTTGACTGCTCCCTGTGGGTCGGTTGTTGACGTCAGGACAAACTGCAGTTAATTTGGCTCCAGACAGGCTTCAAGGCTCTCTCTGTTCAGTCCAGCGGCCGTTGATAGTAATTTCATATGACAACATAAACACAAATCAGAATTGATTACAGAAATGTTCATCTAAGCTGCTGTTTTTCACTTCAACTAATTATTTATATTCCACTTTGTTCGAGTCACTTTCCAGCTGACAAAGCTGTAAGACTTATATTTTGCTGCTTTTTTTCATTGATTAGCTTCTAGAAGTGTGTCAAGCCCACACATCTTTTAAAAGCTTGGTGATTGCAGGGGCATTGTGGGTTTTCACATTCCTAAAGTGCTTTTCCATCGTTCAACTTGTACAATAGTTAAAACTAAATCTCAATTTGAATACAAATGGTTTCTTTCAAAAGCTTGTCAGTCATCTGTGGGTTCAGCACAGACACTGTTCCTCTATAGATTCAAAAATCCATCTGAAGTATTCTCCAGTGACGCAAAGGTTTGTCTTTGATTGAAAAGTACCAGACTGGGATGTCAAATTAAAGAGTGCTAAACTGTCATGTTTAATGCCTAACCAGGGAATCAGGGCATCGTCTTCTCTGATGAAGGAATCAATGTCTGCCGTGTTTTGCATTGACTGATTTAAGCCTTAGTGGCATACTGGGTAATCAGAGTGACTGCCTGGTGAGGATTTATGGTCAGAAAGTTGAAATTAAGTCATGGCAGCTTGAATTCATTGAGGAAGAGGAAATTTACCGTTTATATATCTTTGAATTGGTCTAGCACGAGCTTTCCCAACCTTGGGACTCCACATGGGGTCGTGTGGTTGTTCAAATGGAGTCGCCTAAAATTGTATTTATGAATCAATAAATAAATATATATTCAATATTAAAATATATTGAACGCAGGATACTGTGGGTCGAAACAAGAAATGTGCAGACTCTTTGTCTGTCTGTCTGCCATTGTGCAGAAATGTCACCCCAGCCTTTCTTCCTCTGTCCACAATAAATGAAATAGATTCAATGTGGTCTAAAATGAATGTTTACTTGCAACACAGTAGAAACACTGATTAAGATTTATGCTGCGTTCCATTTGATCTCAGAAGCTGGAAATTCCGAGTTCCCAGTCAGTGAGTAAATCGATCACACCGATGGTATCGTGCAAGTTCTATCTGTGGACATGTTGTCATTTTATTTTTGTGCACAAACTATCACGTAGTGTGTTGTTATCATCTGGTATAAGCAAACAAAACAAAGGTACTCCTGGAGGTGTCCATGTTACTTTTCCGACGTGCAACTGGAACACGGTCAACTCGGGTGTAACCATTCCCAGCTCGGAGATCAGAGGTAAATGGAACGCAGCAATAACTGCTCCTGGATCCAGGAGCTCAGCTCAGCCTGCCGTCTGTGGTTTGAATCATTGTATACTTACTTCTAAAAGCATTAATGCAGTTAACAGATGGGCAGAGTTACTCGAGGTTATATTCTGTTTGGTATTGTTCTCCCTGAGGAGTAGTGGTGCAGTGGTGAAGGAACAAAAAACCTCATGGGAGAAATTAATAATCACAAGCAACAACATGAACTCTAATTTAGTTACATCTGTTACATTTCCATCATTGTCTTTGAAGACTGAGCAAAAATACAGCTTCTGTAAGCTAGACAACATAGGAAATTGCCTCGGGTGCCATGTTTTGAAGGGCATTGGCACGAGATCCACGTTTTTATGTAGCTGCCTATGATGTCAAATGTAAGCCTACAGCCCGATTGACAACATCCTGTAATGGAAGGAACCTGCACATTCAAAGGGGGACCACAAAAACTCAACAATCAAAAGCCTCGACTATATTTATCACACCAAGATTGTGTTGCTGTGAGGCCCCAGCACCACTGTGCCGCACCACTACAACCACAATGAGGCATGATTACAAATAAATTAGAAGGGTTATTAAAACGTCGCTTTCCTGGAGAGAATAATTCACGCTTCAGCAGGGTCTGCAGATAAACTCTAATTGTGCTTTAATTTTCCTGTCTTTGAATCCTTAAAGAGGCACTCCTGTTAGAGCTAAGGGCAGATTTATTATGCACATCAGAGATTCTGCAATTTGCTGAGCCAGGGATGTGCATGAGGAAACAGAAGCTCTCATGCAGCAACACCAGGTCCATTGAAATGTGTTGTTGTTGTTGCCATCATGAGAGTGCCCAGTGGAAATATTCAGGATCCCTAAATAAGGAGTGAAGGAGCACAGATAATTATCTCCTTCTTAAATTCTCGTAATCAGGCTGAAAACTGTTAAGCCCTCCCCCCCTCCCCTGCTGTTCAAAGGACACCAATTATAAACCTAGGCTACATGAACACACAAAAAAGCTTTTTTTCTTATTAAAACCATTGGCCTGTTTTAGTGAAAATGAGGGACAGGGGTGTTTTGCACCCACACCGACAAAGAAAAAACGAGTTAAGTGATATTTGGGTTTGACAGCTGTGTTATGAAAAAGATTTAAAGTTGGAGCCGCTGTCCATTTAGTAACAGCTGCCCCAAAGATATTTTTTTTGTGGTGTTCCTTTCACTTTAATGAGAGACACTGTGGGATGTAATTTCAATGGCCCAATATCTATGTGCCAGGCAGTTTAAAATAATTTAATGAGCCTAGATGGTCAACAGTAATATACATGAGGGGCCACAATAGCTATCAGGCTTTTTTGCCAAAGGGGCAGAGGAAGTAAATCAAATAAGCTGTTGATATAATGCAGTAACAGCAAATAAAATAGTCTAAAGATACCTTAAAGGGAACATATTGTGCAAAATACACTTGACCATGTGTTTCAGACACTATATGTATGCCTAGCTTTTCTACAACCTCCACCCCCAAATTTTGCCTGCTCCATTTTTCAGAAAATGTGCTCAAAGAGGCCATTTGGAAAAATAAACCCTTTGTTTCATCACAAAGGGCAGTAACCCCTCCCCAGCGTTGGAGACACTCCCACAGCTAGGTGTTTGTTCTGCCCTCTGGCCCTCTGCATGTGCCTTATCAAACAAATCGGCATGGTGCAAGAAAGCCAGAGCCATAACTATTTTGCATTTAAAGCTATAGACACAGAAACAGCCTGTTCTGAGCAGGGCTGAAATAGAGATGTTTACAGGCAGGCTAAAATAGAGGATGTGAGTGGATTTTTGGCACAAAAAAAAATGAAGACATGTTTTGGCGAGCTCTGAGGCTTATTTAAACTTGTTAAAAAGGAGTATAATATGTGACCTTTAAACAAAGTTTTTTAAACACTTGAAATGTTACTTTACAACTCAATTTCTAAGATGGGTTGTGTATTGATCAGAATAAAATTTTTGGCCTTGAGCTAATTTCATCTATTGTAATAAAATGACTTTTAGCCTCCAACTGCTTAAAACATGGTTTTGAGAATCACAAGGTTTTAATATTAGAGCAATGTTTCATGACTGAGAGTGTGTGTGTTCACATGTGAGACTGTGTGGGCAACATGTCTTGTGTGGGCAGCATGTCTTGTAACAACACAAACAGCTGTGTTAGAGACAGAGTGGATTTTCTTTGGCTCTGAAACAGAACACTTCTCGCCCAAAGCGAATGGCAACTGAGCCAATATTCCCCAGTTATAATCTTGTCAAGAGACGCTGTCTGGAGCTGTTTCCTTTCCCTTAATATGGGAGAATGACTCTGTGGATAACAATGTTTGCTTCAGCCTTTACGCTCACGTCAATCATTTCAGGGCTTCTCTTCTCAAAGAGACAATGAACAACTCCACCTTTTGTACATGTAGCAGCGTCATGATTTCAAAGTCAGGCAATAGATGTCTTCTGCCTCCTCGTCTTGTCAGCACTAGAGAGCATGCACTGATGAAATCACAGCTTTAAATGATGGGTTCTCTCAGTACTCTGAACTTTGCTGCTGTCTCCTCTGATCTCAACAATTGTCTTGGTGAGTATCAACAGGAATGAGGGTGACAAATCAAACTTTAGGCAGGTTGCCGTATCTTTTGAAAATGGAAACTTGCAACGTGTGGTGAAGGTTAACAAATAAGTAAAGTATACAGTACAAACATTTTTCTTTTACTTATTTACTGTCCCACATTAGGAAATGCAGATTGTCCGAGACAATTTGACACTAAGACTACTGATATGTATACTATTTATTTAATGAGTGTGGTAACTGGATTTTCTCTTTGGGTTTGATTAGGGCACATCTTGGGGATTTCAGAGTGGTACTGGGTGTGGATTTAATGTATAGCTTCATGTTGCAATACATCCCAGAAGTCTAAAATTACCCTATTTAAATAAATTAGATTGGAAAAAATGCTACTGTAACTCTTTCAGTTGTAGCCTAGCAACAGCATTCAACGAGGAAGCAAGCTAGCTGACACGAGTGGCAGCTCCCTTGCAGAACTGAACCATCATAGAGTACTGTTTTGATACATGGAACTGCTTAATTATTGTTTTGCATGTTTATAACACGGTTCAGTTGTCTTTATAAAGTTAGAAAGCACAAAAAAAAGAAGATCTAAGCTAAAAGCTCCCGCTCAGCTTAAAGCTCCTCAAAACATAGTCTTAATAGTAAATCATAGGCACTGCTAGATGCATTTTAAAGTCCTATAAGGCCTGTATATTATACTGTGCATGCAGTTACTCTAGTGTCCATACAATATGCTGTCTGTGAATTGCAAACTATAGATATACAGTATTAACCATAGACTGTATGGACGTAGTCTCAGAGATGTCACCCATTGGTTTCTGAAGTAGACATTTGACGCCCAATCTTGGCAGCTGCCACATTGGAAATACGGTCTCAAACTTACTTTTGGTTAACCTAAAAATAGGCAAAGACCTTGAGCTGGGGCCTTAATCATCCCCCTTGGTGCCAACAAAAACGTGATCACCAAAAGAAAGAATCTCCTGTACAGTGTGTGCTGATAAAGATTATTCAGATCAAAATCTTTTTTTTTTTTTTTGTACCAGGCTGTGAACATGTTTATTTCTGCTGTCAAACTGGACATTTAAATATGGGGTGTGTATAAGCCTTGCCGATCTTCTGGGGCCAGCCTCAAATGGACATTGGAGGAACTGCAGATTTTCTTTTCAGTTCTGCATTGGCTTCATTTTGAAACACCAGGGGTTGCCATATGGTATTAAAATCTAAATGCATGTAATGATTTAGGCTAATCAGCACAGCTTAGGGTCAGACTCTCACTTCACTGTATTAGGTTAAGCTGTATGGGGGGTAAGGAATGACAGCACAGCAGGTGTTAACATCTGCTATAAGCTTCAAGGTTGTGCTATGCTGTTCTATCTGAAGGTCATCTATTTCTGTTTCCATATTGTGACAATCCACAAAACAATCGTTTTTCCTTATACATTATTAGTGTTCCTCCTCCATGAGCAACTGAAATAATGTGAAGTCCACTTCAAATCAGTCTTTAAATTATCTTTGTCCTTAACTGGTGTAGCATGTCCTGGACATGCAAAAATGGGTGAATAACTTTACTATAGCTAACGGAAGCTCACCACACATTAGTTAACTAATTATTGAACTAAATGAGCGCTCACTCCCTACCAACCTGCTAGTCTACTCTTTCCTAGTGGTAGGAGCTATGTAAAATTACTCCTCTAACACCCTTTGGAGGACAGATGAACAAGTTATAATCACAGCCCCAGGATTATCTGCCTAACATTCATTTCTAGAATAATTAGATTCAAGGATAACCCCTGGTATACGACTCTAGATTACTCCCCAGAGAGGGAATAACTGTGAACTCCCCCCGCTAGGTTGTTAGGTGTGTATAAAGTGTGTAATATAAATCAGTAAGACAAATGTTCTGTGGTGTGACTGCTCAAAACTTACCTTCCGAGGTACACGGGGTCCTTAAGGGAGACTCCGGTCTTTTGTGGTGTAAATGATTTCAGTCAGAAAATGATTTCAAAAAGTTTCCAAAAATGTATTTAAAAAACTTCAAATGATAATATGAATGTAAATACAAAAGAGTAAAAGTTGGAAAAGGAAAACAAAACTCAAAGACCAAACCTAAACCTGTGAGTGTAGACACTTGAGGTTTTAAAAGATCTTGGCTCAGAGACTAAGTCCCAAGATGGGATTTCAGAAGTCAGAGTGACGTGGATTCGTTTAGCAAAGCCAAAAGGAACCTATAACTAGATTTTCTACAGGGTTTTTATAGCCAAAAAGTCTCTCCTTTTTCAAGATCCTGTAACACCTCAACAATGCACGTTCGCAGAAACGTGATGCATCCACAGGTCATGCCAAGTTCATATGTGGTTTCAGCTCGCAGACCATGAACCAAGCAGATACACAGAAGAGCTGATACTCAGAAACGCTATACACCTACGAGCTCCTATGTGGTTTTGCTTCAATGTATGGCACACTTATCTTGACCTCACAGGAGTGTAGGCACTACGAGTGTGTGTAAGTTTAACAGGAAATGTTGAAAGCAGAAAAAGGTTATGACTTTATGACCTATGTATTAAATGATGAAAGAATTAAATGATAATAAAACAAAAAAACAAAAACAAGTTCAATAATTGCATAACTCTTTCTGATCTTTCAACACTGGCTTCCAGTTACTGCTCGCATCAAATTTAAAACTCTGCTGCTCACTTACAAAACAGACACAAAAACGTCTCCTCCTCACTTTAACTCTCTGATCCAGGTCTACACTCCCTCCACTACGCTCTGCCAATGAAAGGCGTCTGATCCAACCTTCACAACAGGGTCCTAAGTCTCTGACTAGACTCTACTCCTCTGTCGGATAAAAGCGTCTGCTAAGTGAATTGTAAAACAACATTTCTTCTCTTTATCAAGGACCTCTAAGGAAAATGCAACACGTGGGCTTTCTTGTGACATTCTTAGTATTTTTTTTTTCCTTTTTTTCGTTTTTCTTTTGTGATTTGAACATAATTAAAACAGAATAGATCGACCCAGACAGGAATCGTTAAAACAGGCACAGCAAATCATCCTCAAAAAGACAAACTAACATGCTATTTGCATGTTTTTCTCTTTATGCCTGTGTGATCTTGTAGCTGTGATGTGTGTTCAGCTGCTCACGACTGCGCTCTGCTCTGCTCCCGCTCCAGAAACAGACCCAGTGGAGCAAGGCCCATGTCGTCCAAAAGAGCAAAACATGGACTATGTGGAAATTGGCAGTTATGTGTTTGAATTTTTCCTTTTAAAAGGCAACAGGCGCCATGGTAAGGCTGGCTATTGTAAACCCCCAATTTCCAAAAAAAGCTTCAATGAGCTACATTTAAGCTTATTATGAAGTTTCTTACAAATTCATTAAATCATGTTTTAACTCTTGTTATTGTATGATTACTGAGGAGGGATTTCATATTGAAAACTTGTAATTTGCAAGGAACTTTTTTAGTTCCTCAGGACAGTCGACTTGTCTCTCTGGTGTCCCACAGACTGCCTCCAATAAAAAATACAAAGTGGGTGGTAAATTTAATCACTTCTGTAATGCCACTCATAACTTTCTGACAGAATAAGTTAGACTCTTAAGACAGCAATTGACCTCCATTTTATTTTATTAACTTCAAGGGGTTATATATAAAGGACCTACTTTGTACAGTGTAGGAAGTACAGAGTAACATCTACTCTTATTGGAACTATTTTTTTTGCATTTATAAAAAAGTATTTTGGTAATTGTAATTTAAAGGAATTATCTTTGTATACATCTTTTAAACATACAAAAGAGCCAATTCTGCAATAAGACACCAACAGTGCACCAACACAGAGTGACTGGTTTTACTCAAATATTTTTAAACTTCCTCTGTTCCATTTGCAAGGTGAAAAAATGATTTTAAGACGGTTTGATTCTAGAAAAGTCATCCTAAATATGCATATTCTTTTCACGCATAACAGCTGAGGATTGAAATATGACCTTTATTTGACTGATCCTAAAAAGTGGTGGGGATGCTTTCACGTTTGAAATGGACTTTACTCAGAGCAAACAGATCAATATGAAACCCTCCTTTATGTGACTCCTACCAAAGAGCCCAAAATGAAAACACAAACCGTTTTCCTCTTTTTCTTTGTTTCCCTTGATTTGACTTTTCGCTCCTTAAATTGCCCCTTCCTGCCTCTGAAGGTGGACCTCTTTCATCTCGACAGTGAATCGATTTGGAGTTGCTGTACGGTGTCCATAGCTGTCATGTTCTACAGTAGAGCTATCCAGAAGGCTGAGCAGATAATGACCCTTTCCTCCGTGCTTTCTGACAGTGGAGATGTGAAACATCGATAGTCTCCTTTCAGCCCTTTTTTTTTAATGAGAAATACCTGAGGGTGTGCTGAGGTGTTGAACAGTGGAAGACAACGAGGAAACATTTTGTAGGTGACATGATTCATGCAAGCATACTTTACGTGTATGAAGATGTAACATCACTCCATCTTTGTATTACATATCCAGAGGTATCGATCTCTGCAGTGCTCAGGTGGAGGACAACTGGTGGAAGGTTCATTCAAATCATTTCAAAGTGAGTGGTTATTATGTTGGTGAAAAAAGTGCATTAGACATAATAGTGAAAATAACTTCTGGAGTTAATGTCCATGAATGTCCATTTCTGCTGTAATGTCGATCAGCTGACCTTAAAAAAAATATCTAACAAAAGCTTTTGGAAAATTGTCCAATAATAACACGTTTAAGGTCAAATATGTAGAATTGTATTAGAATTTTTACATTAAAATATCTAAATTCAATACAAATGGACTAAACCTGTGTGATATATTTTTTTTGTTTAGTACTTTCATAACCTCAAATATTTCCAACAGTTATCAAAGCCAGAGAAATCCTTCATTTTGTCTTGTCATGGTGTCTTCCTTGACAGACATGACATGTTTATCGTTGCCAAGGAAACAATGGATGTTACATCAATAAGGAAGCGGGAACTGCTACTAAAAAAGGTGCTGTACTGTTGCTGTATGTCCTGCTTTGATTAAAAAAAACATCAAGTAAATTATACTTGGATACATTGGCTTGTCAGTAAACATATTCTCTTCCTCAGGTCTGTTTCCCCTGGTCGTCTTGACGACGGTCAACGCAGAGTTTTTCATCAAGTGTTGGGGGAAAGTAGCAGAGAAAATCCCTTCCATGATTCCACGCCAGCCTCGACGTCATCTGTTCTCATTGTTTTGATTGAGAGCCCCCTGGTGGCAGAATTGACATAATGTGCGTTTAAAGCTTGGAATGTTGTTATGGAGCATCTCGTCTCTGATGGTAAAATGTAGATTATTTTTGTTAAAGTTGTTTATGTAGAAATATGTAAATTATTTTGTTCTCTAAAATAACTTGGTTAAAATGACTTTGAATTACTTGAGCTAATTCATGATTTGAACTTGTTTTTTTTTCCATTTAAAGTTGAAATAAAGGAATGTTTACATGATGTATTCATTTGTATGCTTTCTTTGGATTTAAGAAGGGACGTGTTCCTTTTTTCCTTTGTTCAATTATGCTTGAGTCTCGTTCACTCCTGGGGAGGTGAGATTTATTTCACCTGCAGTCAATTTGACCCTGATTACAAAGCTCATCTCTGATTGGCCCAAGTGGTCAGGTAACAGGCTATTTAATGTTTGTGAGATAAGCAGACCGGTTGATGTGTGTGCTACTTTTGAGAATGCATTGAATTGAACCAGTTGTTTTTTGTCTGCAGAGGACATTATTATTCTTATTTTGTGAGTGTGATTGTTCGGCTGGAATAAATTTCTGTTACAACTGAAAAATCTGCAACCTGATTGTTAGTCCATTTTCTTTTCATTCACACTGCCAGCCATCCTGAAGTACAACAAATGTAAAAGAAAAAATATTAAACAATATCCAGCCAGCAGAAACATTTGAATAAAGTCATAAACAACAATTAATACAGGCATGCAGTATGGTTTCAATAATTGTTTTCATTACTTCATCTTTATATAGATTGCTGCCTTGGGGGCAGCTTGCACCATGTTACTGTATTGTAGCCTGCACAGTTATTGTACTTAATGTTTTTTCCATTAAATCTCAGTTTTAATTAATCTTATTCTATCTTAACTTTTCATGGCTCATTGATTATAAATGTGATTCTAATAATTCATTAATTCAATGGAAAGCACTTTAATGCAACCTGTGTTTGAACTTTAAGCTGCCTTGTCTTGGCTTTAATTGAATGATTGATTTTGATAATTTGTTTGCCACAGTTTATCAAGCTTTACATATATGTAAAGCTCAGTCTGCAGACATTTGAAAGCAGTGGACGTGTAAACAATCTGCCACCTCAAATTTGAGCAGTATAGCAAGTTTGCATCACAAATGGCGGTGTAGTATTATACCTTATTAAAACCACGCTTTAGTTTGTGCAGAATGGTCTAAACTGCTAAGATGGGTCCCTTATGAATTTAAGAGTGTTTTCACATTTGACACGATTGTTTCATGCCGTGCCCGAGCACGATTGCTCCCCCCTCCCCCGCTGTCCTGCATTGACATTTATTACATCGTTCTGTGCCCAAGTTGCGTATGCACACAGAACAAAACAGCAGGTCGCAGTATGCACAAAGTTGGTTTGGAAATCTGCCAAGATACAGACAGAAGAAGAAGCAACCATGGCGACTACTCACCGGCTGAGTCCGTCCTGCTAACTGTGGATATTTTAGTTTTTCCTGAGACGCCGACAACGACCCTTGTCCCACATCTACCTTGTAGCTCAGAGGACAACATGATCCCACTCTGGGCAGATACACCAGTTTTTTTTAACTTGAGTACACATGAATCATGCCAGAGATCACTTCTTCAAGTGGTTTCGGGCATGATGCTCGAGTAGGATATGTTTGTATTCCCACTTATCAAATGAACCTGATGAAAAGAAGTAGTAAAATATAACGAAACCCTTGTCTTGGCTGATTCACGAGGATTGTGCAGCTTTTGCGTCTGCTAAACCTGTTATTAAATTATTTAAAGAGACACCGTCTAAAATGCAAACCTAGCTGTGTTACAGAACAAAAAGCTTGTATTTAAATGAACAATTATACTTTCAATTGGCGAAAATTGTGCCTCTTTCTATACAAGTCAAAACCATGCGTTACATAGTCACATGTATTGAGAGGGAAAAAAATACTATCTGATGAGAAGAGGTAACTTTGCTGCTGTATTAATAAGAGATGTCACACACAAGCTTTCCATTGAACAGATAAACAGTCAAGCCTCTGTATGAATGTATCTGTATATAACAGACATTATTATTATTATTATTATTATTATTATTATTTATATAACGAGGGGTTAAATCAATCAGCATCTCTACACTTCATCCACATGTGTGGAGACACCTGGCCTACACTCCCTTCCTATCTCATAATCATGATGTAGTCACATTGTGCTCCGTCAGCATCTAAACACAGCTCCGCACAGAGTGAAGGAGCAGATATCTTCAGTCCAGATTCAGACGCAAAACAAGCAAACTGTATGGAGCAGGACATCTTTGTTTGCATCTGAAAATACTGAGTGCTAAATGCCTTCATAAGTTAGATTGTGATTTTCTCGGAGCCATTATTCTTTTTCAATCACGCTCTGAGATTCAACCAGATGAAAACCTTGAATCTTTTTACAGTTCAAAGAACTCAAATCAAATTCAGGTATCAAGTCATTTTTTAGTTTCAGGTCCATTTTGGAGCATGTATACAGATCTAGTAGAAATATGACCAATAATAAACTGTGCTCTTTAGCTTGTAAGAGACTTTGATGTGTGATAACTTAAAAAAAAGAAAAAGATAAAGCTGATCGCTTGTCCCAAACCCCCAAAGACTTCTAAGTGATGACTGTATTTATAAAACCAAGTATAAACTAATGACAATAATGAGTCACATTTTTAAAGTTAGCCCACTCTGATCTGGTGAGTGGTATGAAACCCCCCCGCTGTGGAGCCATTATGTTCCGCTACAGTGCGTTACCTTGACTGCATTAAAATAGCCCGAAGGCTGACTATTTCACCACGTTACACCGTGTTGCAACAGAATCGAGCTCTACCCTGAAAAGAATAAATGTTGTGCAGTGACTCCACTTTTGGTGGACTCGGGAGCACGACAGCTCGGCTGTGTATAAATCATGACCTTCACTGAACTGGAACTGTATGCTTCAGTAGGAGGCCCTGTGAGACACATCCTCGCATGCTATCACCACTTATGCTAAATGCAGTAGAAAACATCAGCATACAGTATATTGTCAGTCAAAAATGACAAACACCTTTTACCTGGGAACCCATGTGTATGAGCACATGAATATTTTGTGAGTGTATGCTGCTGCCTGTGTGAAACCGTGCAGAAGGTTGATATATCACTGCTAGGCATTATAATCGTGTTTAATGTGCCACCATTAACCATTGCATGCTAACCTGTCATTTTCCATTGAGTGTGCTTGAGTTATGGACCCGTTCTGTTGGTTTCATGTTGAGTTACGGCAGACTGCGCTGCTTAGGCTACATGTGGTGACGAAGACAATTCTCTGTGTGTTTCTGTGTGGATGACATTGTGTATGCAATTAATCGTTCTTCCCAATGCTACATAAAGTTTTTTTTTTTGGATTGTTATAGCAACTAAGAGTTCTATCCGCTTGACTTAGCAGCCTTTGCATATCTGTTAGTTTACTCCATTGTGTGTGTGTTTGTATGAAAGCTACTGGCTTACAAATGTGACATAGTTGTTGACTCAAACCCAATGAGATTGCACAATGTGACACATCGAATGAGAAGAAAATGCACATTATAATTATTATGCAGATATAAAATGACCCTCAGACATTTCGGATTTCTTTCTGTGAAAACAACATCATCATCTGATGTGAGTGCATGACTTTAGATTCTTAGGTATATCATCAAAACTTGTCAAATATATGATGTCTGTCAGATTTTGTTTTATTGGTATGTGTTAAACTGTATTTAGCATATTTAAAGTACAGTTACATTTTTGTCAAAGATATATTTTTTGGCCGTTTATTGGATATGACAGCTGAAGAGAGACAGGAAATATTGGGAGGAGAGAGTGGGGGATGTGCAGCAAAGGGCCAAGGTCGGATTCTCACCCAGTCGCTGTGATGAGGACTTAAGCCTCCGTACATGGGGCGTGCAACATAACCGCTCGGCTATCGGCTTCATACAGATACATTTTTTTAAGCATAATAATTATCTTACTTTTTGCTTGTTCATTTAAACAATGTAGGCTAATTAGATCCCATATATCACATCCTGCTATAGATAAAGTGATATGTTAGAGATCCTTATTCAGTTTTGCTGGATTGACATCACAAGGAATAATGGTATCTTTAAGTCTGAGTGGATTTGGATTACATTTCTTTCCTGCACAAATCTCAGTTTGATGACACTCAAATTCCAAAGAAAACTTCAGCATTCTCTTCTCCCATTCCTCAAAACACATTTGTACTGTTGTATAACCAGCCCACACACCTTCCTCTTGATCGTGTCATGAACAGTACATGGTTTTTTAAAAAGGAGTTTTGATCAAAGAGTGCTGGCAGGCACCCACCCATGTTTCTGTACATTAGTTCAAATACTTAGACCTTCATTAGATTTTTTTTCTTTCTCTTTTTTTTGAACAGATATCCACCACTGTACATTCAGAAAGAAAGTGTATGAAAGAATTAACAGCTCATTTAAAAAAAAAAAAAAAATAGAAATACAACTAGAGTCATCCCAAATGCTTTATTAGATTAGAATTTAGATTATTCATGAAAGATAGATGGACAGACGGACATTTTACACAAATAATCTCAAAAATGCTCTGTGTCTCCCTGAGCATTTTTCTGAGCTCTAGAGTCTTTTTGTTTCTTCCAATGTTTCAACTTTTATGTTGGACTTGGAGGCCTTTTTGCCTTCTGTTAATTAAATAATGATTTGCTAATTCTACAATTCACTAAGCAGACGCTTTTGTCCAAAGCGACGTACATCAGAGAGTAAGTACAACACAAGCAAGGATCTAGAAAAAAGGGAACAATGTCAGTAAGAGCAAACGATCAGCTTTGAGTCTGATTGGACACACAGGTGCTGACAGGAAGTGACCAGAGGCAAAGCACAACATTGAGGGCAGTTCTTGAGAGCTCTAATCAGTATAGAAACCATCTTATAAGTCGTCGTTATCAAACAAAAACCATCGTCATTACCATCATCATCATCAATAATATGGAGACCATCATCATTAAGTTAGTAGGTATTCATGAAAGAGCTGGGTCTTTAGCTTTTTCTTAAAGGTGCAGAGGGACTCTGCAGATCCAATGGAGTTTGGAAGTTCATTCCACCACCGGGGGGCGACAGAGGAAAAGAGTCTAGTCAGCGTCTTAGGACCCTGTTGTGAAGGTTGGATCAGATGCTTTTCATTGGCAGAGCGTAGTGGGCGGGAGGGAGTGTAGACCTGGATCAGAGAGTTAAAGTAAAGAGGAGCTAAATCTGCAATTTGGTCCAGTTCCTAGTTCCCTTAAACTGTGACACAGTTGACTGAAAAATCAACAGTTATTGTGCAGTGAGTAAATAAGTAAACAGTTAAAGTGCAGGGAGTGAATGCGTAAACAGTTATTGTGCAGTGACTGCATTAATGAATAGTTATTGTACATTGACTTGATGAATAAACAGTTAAAGTGCAGTGACTGAATGGTTAAACAAACATCTATAGTGCAACGACTAAATAAATAAATAGTCACTGTAATAGTGAATTATGAGTTATTGCACAAGAAGAAAGTTGCACATTTCTCTGAAGTGAGGTAAACGTTGCACATGTAGTCTTGTCTCGTTTGGGAGAGTGGGGTTGTGGGTTCAAAGGTTCATCCACAGCTTTGTGAATGAAGCTGTGACTAAGGTCTGTTTGTTAGTGTGTGGATCGTTTTGAGTCCGCCGGATGGAAGGGTAGTGAACATGGAAAGTCCAGGATGTGCTGTGTCCCCTCTGATGGATGAAGCACGTTTATAATGACGGTCCCAGTGGATAATATCCCAATTTATATTGCATTACACAGCTGCCAGCGTCAAGTAAACAATGTTGAACTATGAGAGCATCGAGTAAACAAGTGGAAGGACAAACGTAATGAATGTAATAACTTAACAGTAACAGACTATGGTAATAAATGTCATTCATGAAGCAGCTTTCAAATACGACATGCAGCTCAAAGTGGTTCAGTAGATCAAAATGAAAAGCAAAAGTTAGAAAGCTAAAAAGATCATTTTTGGATTAAAATGTACTTGTGCTCATTGCTGAACATTTGCAGTCAAAATGCCTGAAAAGGGGAAAATACTGAATAATGTAAAAGTTTTGTGAGTTGAAGTAGAGGTTGAAAAATAACTACTGAATGAATTTATAAAAGGCAGTTTAAATGGAGTTGCTGACAGAAAGTTTCAGTTTATAAGCACTTTTAAGTTTAAAAGGACCCAGAGTACACTTGTCTCTAAGGTAAATTTATATATTAAACATTGCTGCTGCCATACTAGACCACTCAGGGCCTAATTAACAAGAGGATTTCACTATTTTTGTGCAAATTAATCAGAAAAGACGCCATCTTATTGAAAAAACACAAGCACAGCATAAAATGCACCCCTAAATGCGCGGCAGAGCAAACACTGCCTCGTTGATGATTGTGCATATTTAAATGAGGCATTATGCTGCCATTTTGTGGACAACTGTCCCCTCTCTATGCAAATAAGCATTGTTGCAAAACAGTGTATTAAGGGTGCACTCACACTAGGCAATCCGTACTGTACCCAAATACGTTTGACCCCTAAAATATTTTGTACCTGTAATTTGTTTTTGCACTGTGATTAGAAAATCTGGAGGCAATACAAAGACAGATTGCATCATATTCAGATGGTGTGTTTTCACCACAAATAGCAGCAGAGGTCGTAAATAGAAACAGCTGGTTATGACTCTTGGTCAGTTTTTTTTCCAGTATAAACAGATGTGGTAAGGAGCCAAACCCATCTGGTGCAATAAAGGGAGTATTTTACAATATTTTACCGTACTCTTGGCTTGATAAAGAGAAACACACAACATTTACTCACACATTTTAGAAATACACTGTGCTTTTTATCTTTTTCAAATTCCCTAACCATCTGTTGTCTAAAGGCAGCATCTCCACAGTCTCTGGATGTGTGTCTTTTTGTGTAATGGGTCACCTGGCCTGCTTGGAGTGTTTGGAGTGCCTGCACAGCTTGAGCTGCCTGGAAAGCAGCAGCATGTCAGAGCTGTATGTATTACAAAAGGCACCTTGCCAACTTTGCCATCAGGAGCATCAGACTTGCTTTCCAGATTAATTTCCTCCAACTGTGCCTGTACTGTCACATCCAGCAATACAAACTGGAACAGTGTATCCAAAGCGTAAGTCAACTCTGTGACATAACTGACAAGATGTGATCTCCTACATGTTTTAAAACAATAAGTTATGACTTTACAATGAAAATATTTACAATGTTAACATTTATTAAGCAGGTACTTGTCAAATGCAGCACACATCTGAGATGAGGTACAATAAAAGCAAGGATCTAGACAGAAGGTAATTATGTCAGTAAGTGCCAACAAACAGCTGTGACTTAAAGCGGACACAGATGGTATCAAGGCAGTGGACAGAAGCAATGCACATGGTGTATAGAACTAGATTTTTTATCATCAAACACAACAGCAGCTTCATTGTCAATATCATCATCACAAATATCCTTATAAATATCAACAACATCCTCATTATCTTTATCAACACCATCAATAGACTAGATATCATTATGTGCAAAGGTGTTAATGAAAGAGATTGGTCTTCACTGCTGAAGTTTGGTAATTCATTCACTACAGAGGAGAAGAGTCTAGATAGCAACTTTGGATGGACTGATGAACGGTTTGACGGATGAGAGTACTTTATTAATCCACACGGGGAAATTGGGGGATTTAATAATTGATAAAATTGACTTACCCTGTAAAGGTAGGACTAGGCTCCATTCATTGACAGAGCGTAGTGGGCGGGAGGGAGTGTAAACCTGGATGAGGGAGTTTAGGTCATTGACTGTAAATAATTGTTGACTATGCTTGAGTGAAGTCAACCATTGGCTACTAAAGTGGGCCTGGAAGCCTGCTGTGGCGGTCTCCATGCTGAAAATGCTGTCGCAGCATAACTTTCAGTCAACCTAACGACAGGCTAAGTCAGGTATAAAGTCTCCTGAAAAACAGCTACAAAGCACCCGCCCATGAGTCAGGTCAGCCATGTGGGTATAGGTTTGATTGGTCCAAAGTGGGTATTAATCTCTGGTTTAACTGACTGGGATGACAAGGAGCTTGATCTTAGATAGTTTTAGCTGAATGTGGTATTCTTTATTGCCATTTAGCGATATCAGAAAGGCATAGAAACATCTGTGCCATTACTGTTTTGTCACCTGGCAGGAGTGACAATAAATCCAGGGCATCAGCGGGATAGCATTGTCATGACAAACTATTGATAATGAAAAGATTATTGGACAACACAAACATTGTGAGCAATGCCTGGTTGGCCTTTTATCAGAAAGGATGCAACTTAATAAAGTGTTGTTATGGGTCCCTTTGAGAACAGGTCAGTAAAGAGTAAGTTATGCTCTCAATTTACTATTGTGTTGTCAGAGATGTGAAGCAGTGTTCCATTACAGAGATGACAAGAAATATTAGATATTACATTCCACAGTCAACAAGTGATCCCTATAATTAAACCCACTGACCTTCGTGTGGTGCAGATACACTTTTCTTTTTACAACTATTCAGGTATCTGCCAGCATTTAATAAGATTTGTTTTTATTTCTGAAACCTACAGGTATTCACCTGTAACTATAAACAAATCCTTTAGGGGAAGGCAGTGACTGCAGATCTTTTGATATTGAATATTTTGTATTAAGTATTAAGCTAAGAGTACTTTACTTCCTGTTTGGATCAAATCCTGGGCTGTATCCTAATTGCCAAGTACCTACTCAATCTTTCAGTAGGCAGTAGGCAGTACCTACTATCCGTGCTGTATACTGTTTAGTACCTACTATTCAGTAGGCGCGCACAGTAGGCAGATATTTGTTCCTACTTCTTCTGATTCATTCAGTATGGAAGTGACGTCATTTACGTTACCCAAACCGGCCGCATCCACCCGTTTTTTTGTTTAGCTTAATTCAAGAAGAGTAATGTGCATACAGTCAGGTAAACAAAAAACAATATCACAATGTAAATCAAGTAAAAGACAGATTAAATAACTAAATAACATAGAGTACATAAAGAAAAGTACAAATGAAAGACAGTAATATACAGAATATAAAATAAATCAATAAAGACACATTTAAATAGTGAAATCATTATTTAAATAGAGGGGGAAAGGTTTTATAATAATGTATACATTTGTTTTATTTTCTGTTGTTAATTAAAAGTAGTGATTTCAGTCAGGACATTAACTCTAGATTAAAAATTGATTCAATTAATCCACGCTTGTTTGTTTTGATTTGGAGGCGGATGTGAAGTGACGATTTAAGTTTAATTTCGCACAGCATTGTGGGTGGTAAAATACAATTAATTTCCTGAAAGGATGCATCAGATCCATACTACATAAAACCTGGAAGTTAGTATCCATACTGAAATGTTCAGTATACTGAGGTGGACCCAAAAAATGCATACTGAATGACCACGAAAGTTCAGTATACTGAAACTCTCTACTGAATAGTACATACTGCATACTGAACTGTGACAATTCGGAAAGGGCCCTAGTTACCACTTTAACTTTACAAAGATGGATGGATCAGGAAGACGCTATGCTGGCGCAACTACAGTCCGCCAGGAAAGAAAAGAAATGGTGCTATTAATGGCATTTAGAAAAATGTATCTGTCTGTCACATTTTTGTTCAGCCAATACCATAACTGTAGCTTTATGTTACAATGGTTGACATGCATCCTTGTTCCACAAGCTTTAACATTTTTCTTACTTCACTTATTTTGTTTCTGTTGTATAACCTTAACTTTAAAGACAGCTTAACGATGGACTGTCATCCAATTTTCTTGTTGTTAAAATATGACCATCTTTATCTCCTCCCTCGGCTAAAATCGAGCTAAATAGTCCTGCAAGACCTTCGGCTCTGTAGGATATCTGAATTGGCTTACTGTAATCCTGAAAACTCAAATACCTCAATGTGCCACTAGGCATGCTGCAATAGATTTAGATGCGTTTGGTCCAATTGTTTCCCAATCCGTTTGGTCATGTAGTGTGTCCCCAGGTTTAATGTCTCTCCGGCTCACTGTTCTGCGGCTAATGGCTTCAAATAGTCAGAGGCAGCCATTACTGTCAGTACTAAAGAGAGACAGTGACAAAAAAAATGGTGAAATGGTGCATAAAAGGTGTAATCACACCCTTGATGGACTGATGGATAAGTGGAAGAATGGAAGAAGGATTAATTCTCAGTAAAAGTTTGAGCACAGAGGTTTCGAGGATAGATATTGAAGAAATGGATGGCGGATGAGAAGAACCAAAGGATGAGCTGAATCATGCATCATGAAAGTACAAGAGGTGAAAGATAATTAAGGGCATGGAATAAAAGGTTTGTTTTGAATTAATACAGCTGATTTATTAATGTAAGCACCTTCTTTACCTTTTCTGTTACAGTTGAAGTTAGTTGAAAATATCTGAAAATTTTGAATAGGTTTTGAACCAATAAGGGATACCAATACAACAAAAATAACTAGGTATGAAAGTGTTTTAAATAAGCTTAATAGTGGCATACCAAATAGTATGCAGACGATTAACAGATTATTTAAATATTCATGATGGTGATTTACAGCTCAACTGGTTTTGGCTGTTCAAGTTAGGAATACACCAACTGTGTGCCTTGGAGCTCACATAAATCTTAGGGCATTATTTTAATTATTTGAAGTGCATAGTTTAAAGTTCATGGCGCCAAGTGATTAAGGGTGTGTCAGACTTTATTTTGCTAGTTATCAGGCACTCAGTCTGGCTGTTGCATGAAGGGTGCAAAGTGGTTGGGTTCAGAGGTTAGATCAAAGAATACTGTAGGTGTATTTTGGGCACAGCATTAATCAAACCAATCAGTGTGAGCTTTAATTTCCTTTAAGGACACGAGCTCCTGCAGACACGTGTCCAGTCTCTATTCCTCTCATTCTCCTTCAGTTTTTTCCATTTCATGACATTTCTGTTCCAAATTATGTCTTTTCTTATTCTTGAGCTCATTACTTAAAGTTTCTAAATGTTTTTCAAAAAAAACTCTTAAAGCTAACAAAGCGAACAGCCAATCCCAATACCAGCAGTCCTTCACCAATATGAAACTGCAAGTGGTTGTAATTGGTTCTCTAGCATCAGATGCTTGTGAAGAGACATTGGGCGGCTGTGGCTCAGTTGGTAGAGTCGTCGCCTCTCAAACGGAAGGTACGGAACATGTCCGATGTGTCCTTGACACCAAATTGCTCCCGCTGCTTCGGTGGTGTATGGATGGATGATACTGCATAGCAACCTCTATCATCAGGGTGTGATTGGGTGGGTGTGACATGTAGAAGTGCTTTGAGTAGTCGGAAGACTAGAAAAGCTCTATATAAGCTCAAGTCCATTTACATGCCGCCTAACTGGTTTCTGTGTTTGGAGAGTTAGATAAAACTGTTTGGGAGTGGGATGTACAATTTGAAACTGATAGGATGACTCAGACAAAAATAAACAAAAAGGATCAAATGACTTGAATGTTGTGTTGTATTTTGTGTTTCAGAAAAATTGCCAGATCAGAGCATGAACTGAGCATAATGTAATAGTTGTTTTTGAATACCATACGGCCATTTTCAGGGTTGTCCCCGAGGAATGACAACAGTAAATGAACTGCTCTTTTATATTTAGATTAAGTTTACCAATTACCATTTTCTGAGGCGATCGATGATACACCGCCGTTACACAGTGCAGTGATTCACTGTATTTATATGCTAAAATAAAGTAAATTATTGACCCGAGTTAATAAAGTAAATGTAATTCATTATTCTGCAGTAGCCTGCAAGTGCATGTTGTTGCATAATGCAGCAAATGAGAAAAGAGGAGCGCAGCATGGCGAGCAGTGCTCCTCTGTCTTCATATAGGTCTGATTAACACACAGTGAATGTTGTATGCCTTGGCTCTGCTCCAGCCAGCATACTGTAGCTTTAGAATATGACTTCACCTAAATTGCTGTAAATATAATCTGGCACTCATATTTGCCACTAATGAATAGACCACTTGTATGGTTATCCTCGACATCAAAGAGAATATCGGTGTGTGTTTAAACACAGCCGAGGATATGAACGCATTTCTCTTTTTTCTCATGAGCTCCATCCCTCCTTTCCTTGCTTTCTCTTCTCTCCTGTTTCCTCCATCGTTCTCTTTTCTCTTAATGGGAAACATCTATCACAATGAAGCCTGTGCCTCCTTTTTACACACACGCTCTCACTAACACCTTAAACATATATCTGGTTGTACAGCACACTGTGAACAGATTGTACAGTATTTGCAGCCTTACCATTTCCTCTGTGTAATCTCTGCTACAGCATGTTTCCCATCTGTCATAGTTGCATTGTGCATTGTGGGTAATGAGCCACAGGGCAACTACATTTACACTGTAGCTTCACTCTCACTTTCTGTCTTTTACACACACGCACTCACAGTATAAAAACATGCACATGCTCAATGGAGGCCATCAGTAACAATACAAAGTATTTAGACGGGTATATTTTGATATTTTTGATATATTTTTGAGCAGGCAGATTTTCTCGTCTTCTGGAAGACTCAAGCTTAAACTCTTTTTTTTTTACTAGTCTAAACTAATTTGGTCCTGGATGCAGTTCTATACAGAATAGACATTCACTCTCTCTAGAAGAAAAGAACATATCTATTCTTACATAAGTATGAAAAAAACACGAGTCATGACCTCATATACAAACTAAGTTCAGATTGTGTGTGCATGTTTGTGTATGTGTGTAACTAACAATGATCTTAAACCTTTTTTAGAAATGAGCTTCAGGGGAATATGTCATGAGGAGTGTTGAAAGCAGAAAAAATCACACAGAATCATATACAATAGTTTTACATTATAAAGACTATACAAGAATATGCTGTATTGGTTATTTAATCACTCATCAGAGTGAGGCCTCGCTGCCTTTTCTATATATATCTTACTTTACATAATTTTGGAGTAAACAAATCTTCACGAGCGCTCCCAAAGCACGCTTCATCTCTGCCGAGCTCTTAAATGAATGTGGGAGTTATGAAACGTAATCTTCTGATGAAGATAATAGTTATCCTCATGCATTGAAAGAAAGAAAATGTAATTACCATAAATGATATGTCATTATGATGGCAGGATAATTGTCAGCGCCCTCGGGTTGAAAGTGTTTCATTAATGTTTTAACCTCGTGGCGAGAAGTTGGAGGTAAGAGCAGCTTCTAATTGAAAGTTGGAGGGATGATGTCAAGGAAGAGGGATGAGAACAAGCAGACTTTGTCTTCTAGGAGGATGCTTTTATTCTGATATTTGGTCATTGTTCATTTCATTTCATATTTGCTAATATATTTGCCCTTTCCTAATAAAATAAGATACTGTTTAACAGAATAAAATTACCTGTTGTTTTCTCTTTCTTTCACAAGACAAAAAATAGATCAACAATATAGAAACAATCAAATACTATCAGTTAAATTAACTCAATACATTCATCATTTCCCAGAACCTTTTCTTTATACATTTTTTTACAGGCGCTGAGAGTCGGCAGCCTGTTGCAGCAGCTCCGACTCTTTTTTTCGTCTATTTTCTTGCTTTTATTAAGTATTTTTGCACTGTTTCGGTGTTTATTGTTGGACACTGCTGCAGCGTTTTAGTTGAGGTATTACTCGTGGAATTACGTGTTTCTTTCGGGACTTTTTTTTTTCTACTGTTGGAATGATCACGTACACTCATGAGGAACTACTGAGCTTCAGGCATGGAGCCGGTGTTCCTCCTACACGCAACCCTGAGGAGTTATGGAGAGGTGTCCGCCGGGGGAAGAAAGCCGGCGCTAAAGTCAGGGAGCGGATTGAGAGAGACAGGAAATTTAAACCCTTTCTACCATCGGTCATCATGGGGAACATCAGGTCACTCGCCAACAAAGCGGACGAACTTACAGCTTTAGTAAACAGCCAGAGTGTCTACAGGGAGTGCAGTTTACTTTGCTTCACGGAGACATGGCTACATGGGAATATACCGGACAGTCACATCGAACTGGCCGGCTTCACGCTGGTACGAGCGGACAGGGGGAGACAGAGCGGCAAGAAGAGAGGAGGAGGTCTTGCTGTCTTTATTAACTCTAAATGGTGTAATCCCGGACATGTAACTGTGAAGGACTGTGTCTGTACCCCAGATGTTGAAATGCTGGTGGTGGGATTACGCCCGTACTATCTGCCACGGGAGTTCTCACATGCTATTGCTGTTGCTGTTTACGTCCCACCATCAGCTGTAGCCGCTAGCGCGAGTGACGTCATCCACACTATGATCGCGGGACTACAAACCCAGCATCCCAGCGCCCTCATACTGATCAGTGGGGACTTTAATCATGTCTCTCTCCCCTGTCCTGACGAACTTTAAACAGTATGTGCACTGTGCTACAAGAGGGAATAAAACCCTGGACCTCCTGTATGCCAACGTGAAGGGAGCATACAGCTCTTCTTCTCTCCCCCCTCTTGGGGAATCAGGCCACAACCTCATCCACCTTGAGACCACCTACAGGCCCCTGGTGAAGCAGCAGGGGGCCAACACAAGGACTTTGAAGGTTTGGTCTAAGGATACAGAGGAGGCGCTGCAGGAGTGCTTCAATGTCACAGACTGGGAACTGTTTAAGGAGGAATATGGTGATGACATTGAAGGCCTCTCTCACTGTATTACAGACTACATCCGTTTCTGTGAGGACACCATAGTCCCTATCAAAAAGGTCCGCTGCTTCTCAAACAACAAACCATGGATCAGTAAAGACATTAAAGCTCTCCTCAACAGAAAGAAGAGGGCCTTCATGACTAGGGATCGTGAGGAGCTCAAGGCTGTCCAAAAGGAGTTAAAGAAGAAGCTGAGAGAGGCCAAGAACAACTACAAGGACAGGATTGAGGCCAAGATGGGACAGAACAACTCAAAGGAGGTGTGGAATGGCATGAAGCAGATGACGGGCTGCAGCAGGCCGGAAACCCAGAATTAAAGGAGACCCAGTATTTGCTGCTGAGTTGAACCTATTTTTCAATAGGTTTGACACATCCCCCGACCCAGTGAGCTCAAATAGTGGGTCTAGGTCTCCCCCCACCACCTCAGCCCCCTTTCACACCTCTGCTGGAGACTCTACTCTTCCTCCCATCATGGTCCTGACCACCCCCCCCCCCCCCCCCCCTCTCTCAGCTCCTCATCAGCAGCTTCAAAGGACAGCCCACCCTCACCCTCACCCCCCTGCTCCCTCCCTTCAGGTACCTGCATGACAATAGACAGTCCCCCACACCCCTCCCCCGCTCACTGTCCCACTCTCACTCTTACTACCAGCCAGGTACAAAAAGAACTCTCCAGACTCCACATCAGAAAAGCCAGTGGACCAGACAACATCAGTCCCAGGATCCTCAAGGTGTGTGCTGGGCAGCTTGCAGGAGTCTTTCAGCACCTCTTCAACCTCTCCCTGAGGCTGATGAAGGTGCCTGACCTGTGGAAGACCTCCTGCATCGTCCCGATACCAAAGAAAGGTCGTCCCAGCGCTCTCAATGACTACAGACCTGTGGCACTCACGTCACATGTCATGAAGACATTTGAGAGGCTGGTTCTCCAGCACCTGAGGACCCTGCTCACTGCTTTCCAGGATCCGTTACAGTTTGCATATCAGAGGCACATTGGTGTGGAGGATGCTATCATCTTCCTGACCCACAAAGCCCTGTCACACCTGGAGACGAGGGGAAGCACTGTGAGAGTCATGTTCTTTGACTTCTCCAGTGCTTTCAATACCATCCAGCCCTGCCTCCTGAGGGACAAACTGCTGGATATGCAGCTGCGCCCTGACAACTCAGCCTGGATCTTCAACTACCTCACGGGCCGGCCACAGTATGTCAGAGTCGACGGCTGTGTCTCTGATGTAGTGACGGGCAACACAGGAGTACCTCAAGGAACTGTTCTGGCGCCTTTTCTCTTCACTCTCTTCACATCAGACTTCAGGTTTAACTCTGGTTCCTGCCACCTCCAAAAGTTTTCCGACGACTCCTCCATTGTTGGGTGCATCACTGATGACGACGAGAATGAGTACAGAGGACTGTTAGAGAGCTTTGTCACATGGTGTGAAAGCAACCACCTGAAGCTCAACATCAGCAAAACAAAGGAGGTGGTAGTGGACTACCGGAAGAAGAAGAGGCCCCCTGCCCCAGTCATCATCCAGGGGGAGGAAGTGGAGAGGGTGGACTCATACAAGTACCTTGGGGTCCACATCAACAATAAACTGGACTGGTCTCACAACTCTGACGCCCTCTTCAGGAAGGGACAGAGCAGGATGTTCTTCCTGAGGAGACTCAGATTGTTCAGTGTCTGCAACAGACTCCTGAAGACCTTCTACCAGTCTGTGGTGGCCAGGGCCCTCTTCTTTGCTGTGGCATGCTGGTGGGGTGGCATCAAGACTGGTGAGGCAAACAGACTGAACAAGCTGGTGAGGAAGGCCCGCTCTGTAGTGGGTCTGGATCTGGACACTTTGGAGTCAGTGGGTGAGAGGAGGATGAAGGACAAAATCTTATCCTCTCACCCTCTACATGATGAGCTGTGGCAGATGGGCAGCTCCTTCAGTCAACGCCTCATCCCCCCCAGGTGCAAAACAGAGCGCTTCAGGCGCTCCTTTGTGCCCACTGCCATAAGACTGTACAACAGCAGCCGATGACAACAATAACAGTCCATCCTTGACACTAAACTTCACCCCCATAAAACACTACCCACATGACCTGCTTCATTATTATCATTGTATTATTGTATTTTTTATTATTATTACTTAGGTCAATATATATACATATACACTGTACATTCTATATATTTATTATTATACTAGTCTATTTTATATAACATTTCATTATATTACACTATATTGTTCATATTGCACTATACTACATTATATTATATCATACTACATTATATTATATTATATTGTATTATACTACATTATATTATATTGTATTATACTACATTATATTATATAACTGCACTCTGCATTACTGTGGTACAACACTGCCTCTCTTCTCTGCTGTTTACATTACTTGCTGCTATTTATTTATCATACCAAGTCACTTTAATCATCACTTGTCACTTTAACTTGTCATTCTCTTCAAATACTGTTTCAATTCTCAATTCCCCCCAGTTAACTTCATCATTCATTTTGTACTGTATATACCCCCTGTTTTTATTTTTATTTTTATTTATCTTCTCTATTCTGTTTAATGTGTATTTGAGCTTTCTTGTCTGTGCTGCTGTAACGCCCGAATTTCCCCTCTGTGGATCAATAAAGTACTATCCTATCCTACTATCCTATCCTATCCTATCCTAAATTGAATGATAGTTGAGCAGCATTTTGAATGATGATCGAGAGAATTCCATAATTTAACTCCATTTACTGAGATACACATTTGTTTTAATGTAGTGCGCGCAAATGGATTTTTAAAATTAAATCTCCGTCTATGATCCTCCTCATTAGATGTAAATACAAACAACTTCTGTACATTTTCGGGTAATGATCTATTTCTAGCTTTAAAGATGACTAATAATGTTTTCAAGTGAACTAGAGCCTCAAATTTCAACACGTGTGAGCTCATCAACAGTCTGTTAGTATGTTCTCTAACGTTCACTTTGTTTATAAGTCTGATCGCTCTTTACTGTAAAACAAACAAAGGTTTAGTGTTGGTCACATACGTGCTGCCCCATACCTCATTGCAATAAGTGAAATATGGAAGAATAAGCAAACAGTACAACATATATCCATTGTTGAATGGATCTAAATGATTTCAACACAGTCTTTCACACTCATATGTAAGCCACCCTACACATAAAACATCCACAGAACAATCATATAGTTTGGTGGCCTGGTTTAAAAAAAACAACCAAGTTGGCGCTTTGAGCTGTCAAGTTGCTGGGGAAATGAATCCAAGGGGAAAGGAGCTTTCCTTTTGTCAAGTGTAAAGAATCTTTAAAGTGTCTCTCCTTCAACAACAGAAGTTTTCACTTTTTGAACGTTTCCAGCTTTAAAGGCAACAGAAACGGAAAATTTTGTTTTTAAAGAAAAAGAGGATAACATTGAGGTGGATACGCAAAGGTGGTTTCTCTTTGGGAGCGAAAAAAATTGTGAGTTTGACGGCTGAGTGAGCATTCAAAGAACAAAAGAATTGTTTCCTCTGAACCTTGACTATTGCATTTTAGAACTCTGACTCTTTTTCGGTAAATGCATTTGTTTGTTTTTTTATTTCTTTGTCTACTTCTTTGCAATTCTTTGGGAAACTCAAAAAGAGTGACCCTATTCTATCAGAACTTGAACATCCCATTACCATGGCACACACTCATGCATATGTAATGACAAGTGCACTGACATGAAATAGATGTGCTAATCAGAGCATTAATTACCCGAGCTAATGACCTTGTTAGCATAAGTGATTGTTTAATATATCATGGCGATTATGGCAGGACATTAAGCAGCTAAAGTACCTATTAATTATATTTCAGCACATTTACATTCATGTTCACTAGCTGCAAAAATATTGACCAGGTTATTGACCTTACCCCAAACTGAATAATTAGTATTTTTATATAGCCCATTAATTAACAGCAAAAATGTATATTATTTACAATATTTTTTTTTTATTCAGTCATTACCATTCATGTTGTGATAAAATGTGCGTTGTTGCAGAAATACACTTTTTTTTTTTTTTTTTACTGATTTATCCAGGTACTATATACCACTGGGAGAACTAAACTTCACAAGTAATGTAACTGGGTTGAGGATATGAGAGATTAAAATGTGAGTAGGGCCCCGTGTCCAGCTGCCATTTTTTTCTGAGCATCTTTTTTCAGTTGCTTTCAATGAGGAGAAGGTGTTCACCGCAGCAGGCGGCCACCTTGAGAAAAAGTGCAGCGCCCAGCGTCTTTTTTCCGAGCGTTCCTCCTATTTTGTGCGGTAGCGCCAAGCGCTCAAGTTGAAATTCTTCCAACTTCAGAAAGGTGCTGTTGACATGACCATGGCGCTCTATTCCAAATGTAGAACATTCCCCCGTAGTTTTGCCGCCTATACGGATCATGTCTTGTACCCACATCATCTTTGCTTCCTGTATGAATAGGAAATAAACATTCTAAAAAAAAAACATGCAATAAAAAGTAACAGAGCAGTGTCGATCATACAGTGGCTGTTGTCAACAGACTGTTGTCATGGAGACCAGACGGACGAGCAGCACTTTTTTTCCTTAGTGCACAAATGCCAAGGAAGGCCTTTCAGGAATATTTCACTATTATACAACTATTTGGTCCATTCAGAAAAGCTACACACACACAATTGCATTTAAGTGGTAATCGTGTTAGAAGCTAGATTTCTAAGGTCTCCATATGTGCTAACACATTCTGTTCTATGGTTGTTAGCCTTTAACACACTGAAGTAGATATTATTACTCCCCCTCAGCCTATAGCACTACCTACATTAAATATGTCTAATAATGTTTGTGAAGAAACCCATTATCAGAGGTCATCTTTGACTCAGAGCAATCTTTTCATACCCTTGTGGTCAACATTGTTCAGTCCTGCATTGCACAACTGAGGCAATTAAGCAAAATCAGGTCCAAGAAGTGTCCACATTTCACCTGTCCTTGCTTCCCTTCTCTGACTACCTGTGAGTTTGAGAATTGATTTTAAGATCTTAGATAGTCTGGCTCTAGCCTGAAGCCTGTGGATATAGGTTGCAGGCTGCAGGCTGCACTCTCCATCCTATATTTGCCTTAACGCTGCTTGAGATCTACCTCGAAGGTCTTACTTTCTGAAATGTTGACTGACATGAAAGTTGGGTTTTTCTCATAACTATTTCTTTTAATTTGTTATGCACTAAATCAGGGGTGCCCAACCTTTTTTGAACCAAGATCTACTTTTAAAGTTGCCAGTCTGCCGAGATCTACCAGTCCACATAGTGAGCCATAGCCTTTACCAACAGCCTACAAATGCATTTAATACTCACACAACAAACAGAAAATAATTTCAGATGTAATAAATGAGAGTTCTGTAAAAAATAATGCAATATTGACATACTTTTTTTTAAACTCTTATTTTAGGGTAGGCTACATTTTAATATTACGTTTGTATTTATATCACATTTTTTTCCCTTAATTTAGTTTACAACAAACAACTTTAATCTGTGTGGAGATGTTCACAGACTACAGCAGGCTGCTGTGAGATGATGTTGGTTTTGTTAAATTAGCTGCAGACACGGTGAGAGTGAACGGAGTAAAGTCCAACCGACCGTTTGACCGGATCACGTGTGTTCCCGCCTTGGTCCGTACGGTGTCTCGTGCCCCGCGATGCTCACAGTCATGACAGCAGAGAGGAGCAGAGAAAAGTAGCTGCAGCTTCATCAAATGCGCTTAATACTCGAAGCATATTTTCTATATATGACTTTTTGGTAAAATATTTACCCCCCCGGTTTTACCTGCACGTCCTTGCGCATGCCTGCACTCTCTCTCTCTCGCCCGCTCTCTCGCTCGCTCTCTCATGCACACAGCAATTTCATGAATAAATGAAAAATTAAATACAAACAGGTCGGAAGTATACTTGGGCTCCCAACACAGGTATCGTGTGTGGGAAACACTGCAATGAGATGAAATTGAAATCACTTTTCTATTTTACAATTGTATTTTATATTGACAAAACATCTCGCGATCGACTGAGAATCAGTCAGCGATCTACCTGTCGATCGCGATCGACTGTTTGGGCACCCCTGCACTAAATAAAGTAACATCATTGTGTCTTCTTCATACTGTAAAACAGTTTGAGACCTACAAGTATTGATCTTTTAAACCTAAAGTAGGTTTTTTGTCCAGGGCATTAGACTCAGGTTATGACAGTGATATATGGTCTCCTTTGAAGTAAATATGGCAAATGTTTTAGCAAGCAAGGACACACATATCAAGCAGACACAATGAAAAAACATTCTGATGGAGTCATTTATTTTTCTCACTGATATGTGGAAGTTCAGTTTTCTCTCCTTAGCGCTGTTGGTGGTCTTTATACAAAAGGGGACTATCTGGCACTTAACTGCAAATTAAGTGTTAACCAGCATTTAGCCATTTCTGTTTTATTGCTAAAACAGAACCGTTAGCCTGAGCTGAACAAACAATTGCAATTTTTTTTATATATATATATACTTTATTGCAGGCTGTTTTACTACATTACAAGTTGTCATATTTCATCACATATTTTGTTCATCCTGGCACATTTATTATATATATTTTTTTATTATAACAAGATTTTTTTTTATTATTATACAAGAATACATACAACATGAAATAAACTAAAAAAAATAAAAATCAGAAGAAAAGGTACGAAGAGAAAAAAGATAATTAAATTAAGATTTAAAAAAAAAATGGACAAATTGATAAAATTTTATACACGCAAGAGGGATGACAGAGTTGGTCAATAATTATCTGTTAGATTTTGACTATGAATCACGCCTTTTGTTATACAAGTGATCCATTGAAGTTGCTTTACGAAGAAGCTCTTACCGTTGACTATAATTTCATGCTGATCATTTTGTAAAACAAACATGACATGTTTTTGTGCCTCCAAACTCTATCGTGTCCCCAGACTTGATGAGTTTTAACACCGGGATTGGCTTTGACAAATGAGACAAAGTCCTGTTTGTCTCTTCAAGGGAGTTTAGCCATCAACCAGTTGATCCCACGGTTGACTTTAATTGTACAGCCAGGCAAAAGCTGTAGGCATTAATTATGTGAGACATTGATTAAAGGGGAGTGAGTGCAAGGTATGTGAAGTGGAAAGTACAGGCAACACAGCTTTTAAAAAGATGGTTCTAGCAGGACGGGTAGGGAATGGCAGAAGAAAGAAAAAGAGGAGGTGACATAAATTAATGGAGGGGAACAACAAAAAAAAACTGCAAAAGAGAGACGAAAGTTGTCAACCAGCCGTGTCATCATTCTGACTCTGCAGAATTAGCTGACTGGCAGAAACACACTTGAAGACAAACACATGCACATTCATTTGACTTAGAGACTCCATTTGGATGCAACACACACACACACACACACACACACACACACACACACACACACACACACACACACACACACACACACACACACACACACACACACACACACACACACACACACACACACACACACACACACACACACACACACACACACACTGTCAGTTAATGCAGTTTAATTGGTAAGGAATGTGCGCTGTGAGTGACAGGTGATCTTTCCTAATGACAGAGCTGGTTAACTGAGGGAGCCTCAGGGATGGGTTTCTGTTTCCTGATTGGTTAAAGCCAAGAAGGCATGCCATCAATCAGTCAGTCAGGCCGTCAGAGGCTCTTTACTTACATAGCATGAGCTTGTTTAAAGACAGTCATTATGTGATTACAGAGCTCAACTACTACATTTGATTAAAACCCTTAGGTTGATTGTTTTAGCAGGAGTGACTGAACACTCATGGGTGTAGTGTATAGGAGTTGGACAAATCAGCATTTTATTGTTTAAAAAGCTTTTTCCCCTTGAAGTCCCGGCATGCAACTGGTGTACATCCCCTAAGGGTTAAAGTTTAAAGGGGACATATTCTGAAGAATCCACTTCTACAGTGTTTATGAACATATATTTGGGTAACCTGAGAGTCTACTGACCCACAAAATGTGAAATAAACCCATCCAGTCCTTTGTTTGTGGTCTGCATTAGTCTTACAACACAGAGGAAAATGCTCTGTTTCAAATTTGCTCTCCTTGTGATGTCACAGTGGGATTCTGGTAAAAAAAAAAAAAAAAAATACCCCCCCTCACCTGACATCTCTAACCATGGACTCCACACCCAGACTAGAACAAAACTTTTGCACATGTTTTCCATTTTTATTCTCTCTACAGAGGAGTGATGTCTACGGGGAAAACTCAGGGTGGGCTCATTTAAAGAGACACACACACCAAAAATGGAGCATTCTGAGAGAGCTGGTTTATACAGGGTCACAAACCTCCTCTGGTGCTTGATTCATGTTATATTTTGACCAAAGCACAGCACAGATGTTTCATTAAGACCACAGGGGACTGTTTGAAAAGGTAGTGAAGGGGGATAATATGTCCTCTTTAAGTTCAAGTTTCATTGCATAATCTAATTTTATGATTAGGATGCAGTTATAGCAGGGTGTTTGTCTTTAAGATATTTTGATTGTACAAAGAGAAAACGTGTACAAGAATCAAAATAAGAGGTAGTTGCTTGGTACCAGTGAATCAGGCTCCACATTTATAGGAAGAAAATGAAGACAGAGGAAGATGAAAAAGGGAAAAGGAGGAAGACAAATCTGAAATACAGGGGAATCCATCAGCACAGCTGTCTAAACAGAAACTGTTATTTATCCCTTTAGTCATTACTCTCTAATTCACACAATGGCTGAATATGTTTAAAAAAAACATTTCATCATCCTACCAGCACTGGCAGTCTAGAAAGATGTTGACTTACCTGGTAATGAGAAGAGGATCTAAGGTGTCTTTACACTTCATCCGGGTTGTGATAATATCCATCTGCAAGATAAGCTTTCTTCAGTTTGTGAAGTCCCTGCAGCACCTGAAGGCATCATGAATGATTTGTTGATTAATCTGCAGCTACGCCACAGCTCAGTGCCATTATGCACGGTTGTTCAGTGTGTTTACCTTGATTAAATCAATGGAAAACCACTCCCAGACTGCTTAGGCATAACCACAAGGACCGCAACACACATGGGACAGGTTGATTATGAATATTCTACTTTTTTTGTGTTTTTTTTTTTTTTACGAGGAAAGCATTCTGTTACCATGGGCTCATGATACTCGACTCCATTGATGAGAGCAACCCATCTGGGTACTCTGCTCCTTAACTTGCAGCCCCGCCCCTTTCTGGGTGAAAGCAAAATTACATCCAAAATGAAATGAAAAGCTGCTGGGTCTTTGGCCCTTACCCAACCTTGTTAAAGGGATTCTTCACCCATTTGCATTAAGCTTTGTATCATCTGGTAGTATTTTTGAATGGTCATGCATACAGTCGGGCTATATTGCTGGCCGCCACCGGCCGCTGCCAGCTCAGCAGCAGAGACATGATGCCTACCTGTCGGCGGCGGTGAGGATGAGGAGCTGGGGTGGACTGGTAGTGTCGGTGCTCTCACTGTTTGCCTATGGACACAGACATAGAGTCTGAGGAAACAGCCGTATGTGTTGAAGTAAATATATCTGTAAATAGAGGACCTTAGTGGGAGTGGCCTGCTGTGCTGTGCATTCTAGGATTTGGTGTCTTTCATCCACATGAGCCAAAAAGACACTTTCTGCCTTTTCTCAGTCAAGAAGGCACCAACTTTAAAATGTATTTCACATTTCTACATATATGACCCAATGTCAATACAGATTCATGTTTTAACAGGTGAAGTATCCCTTTAATTATGGTGCCATAAATAGACACAACACATCGCATGTGTGTGTTTTAACTATGTTACCTGAGTTTGATCATCACGTCTTAATGGTTTTTTCTTTGTTTCTAGAGGTGTTAATGGCTGTAATGTACAGTTGTGAATGTAGCCATAGTTTTTTAAATATACCTTTGAGTTTTTCCTGACATAAGCCCAGGGTTTTCAGTTATCTGGAAAAGGATCAAATAAAGTATTATAATAAAAAGCTCAGAGACAAGGATATCATATGCTAGCAAACTATCTTTCAGTAAGAGGTCTTAATGTATAGTACTTTCACAAAGTCATTTCTTACCTACATTTTGATGAGCTGTGACTTTAAAGAAATCATTTATCAGTAAGTGAATTTGTCATAGAGTCAGTCTACAGCTCTTGCGGTTACACTCTCTGGCTCAAAACTGTCAGCGGCACATTGTTACCACAGTTTAGCCCTTTCATGTTCTCCAGTGTCAGCCCAAAGCCACAGAGCTCTTCTTTTACAGTCCTTTGTTCTGCATGGAAGAAAAACATATCGTGAATTGTGTTTTTTTTTTTATTATTTGAAGTGCACAATGCTACGCAACAGCGTTTAGCTGTATTTCTACTTGCATTATCTAATGTACTGTTGGTACTTTCACAGAGCTTGTTTTCACTTATTACTAAAATACAATTGAGGCCGACAAGGTGACACTCATGGCAAAATTAAATCTGCTGCACAAATCAAAATGTTTTCATTAAAACTGTTACAGTTAGTACAAATTCTGGACCCAAAAGCACGACTCAGATAGGCAGGATCAAGTTGATAACAAAAAGGTTTATTCCAAAAGTGACTCAAAAGGTGCAAGGAGGAGGGGTAGTGTGAGGTTCCCAGTGGCAGTGTCCGTGATCCCAGAGTGGTGTCCAAAAAGCACAGGTGAGGTGAAGCAAAAACACGAACAGCAATCACACGAGCAGGTGAAACAATCTGGCGCCGAGGTGAAGCAGAAGGAAGTCTTTGTAGTCGAGATCCTGATGACCAACTAGCTGCACCTGACGCTGCCTGAGAACATGAGCCCCGCCCACCAAACTCAGACAGGAGAGACAGGAGAGAGACACATGAGGATTAAACAGACAGGGAATGACAAACAACACAACAAAAGGGGAAGGAAGGGCTGCCATGATGTGAATCATGACAAAAACGATGGAATTAAAAAAGTCTATCACTATTTTTAAAGGTCCGCCGAGGAGATTTGAGCTGGTTATGAAATTAATATATCAGCATCTGTATGGGCTAAAAAAGCAAAGGATAACATCTGTATAGAGATTCCTTATTTATTCATAGCTTGAATAATGCTTGTCACCCCCGTCGCAGGGTAGGTGTCAGTCTTAACCGCATTCTACAGAAGCAGACTTTTTTTTTTTTTTTTACATTTTCCACAGCAGGGATTCTTGATGAATGACACGTTTGGCTGCTAAAAGAAAGAGTGCTTAGGTTTTGTTATTGAAAAAAATGACTTTCACATTCAATGCCAAGATTAGCCAAGAGAATAATCGACACAAATCTAAAGACGACAGCAGAGGAGTAAAAAGTATACACAACGGAAAGGTTAAATGGGTAAAATAACAATTATTTTCTTCTTTTAGAACCATCCCAGAGAGAAAGTTTAAGAAACAATATTCTTTATCAGGTGATTAAAGATTCAAAAGTGTTGTCATAATTAATTGATACAGCCCTCTCTTTGCAATGCTAATTTGGCTATACCATCCAAGACTGAACGCCTCAGGCAGCAATGCATGCTGGATGTATAAGGATATAAGTTAAGCACAAAGACTTGCTACAGCATTTTTTATCACTTATATAGCTCTGAAGCAGGTTAAATCAAGAGCAACACTCCAGGGCTAAGATAAATGAGGCAATTGGCTTGAGGCTGACTCCATAAGGCCCCGTACTTAAACACCAAACTTTACAGCAGAATTGAGCACGTTTAAAAAAACTGTTTTCAGGTTTCTGGAACTCATTTCCACTGGGCGGCTGTGGGTCCGTTGGTAGAGTTAGTCGATCTCCAGCTCCTGCAGCAACATGTCTGATGTGTCCTTGGACAAGACACTTAACAATAAATTGCTCCTGCTGCTTCGTTGGCAGCATATGAATGGGATTAGTTACTTCTGATGGTCTCACTACATAGCAGCCTCTACCATCAGTGTGTGAATGTGTAGGTGTGACATGCGGTGCAAAAGAGCTTTGAGTAGTCAGAAGATTGGAAAATAAATATACCAGCTCAAGTTCATTTACCATTTCTGTATACAAGATGACTCTACTCAGGTTCATTTTTATGTAAATGACCTTTTAGTATTATATAAAAGCTATCAGGTACAAATATTAGTAATGGTATCAAGAAATCAATCGATCATTTTTTATGTGTATTCCGCCGATTGATAACAAATGTTTTCTTCAGACACTTTTAAATAGAGCAGGTCTACAGCTTCCTCTTTGATACATTTACAAACAGGAACTTTGACAACCTAGCAAGGCAGACTGGTAAAAGGGAATTGTAATAATCCAACCTAGAGGTAATGAATGCATGGAGTAGTTTTTCTGCAATATTTCATCATGAATTAAGTTTTGTGTAAGATGAGCAGCAAAACACGTCTGGTCATTCAAGTCTCTTTGTCCTCAAGGCATGCTTTGGGGAGGGGAGGTTGGAGCCAGTGATTCTCTCTGCAGCCAGTGGTATTTACTTGATGGTCAATTGTCTCTAATGCGGGCGGCTCTCAGATCCTTAAAGTCCCAACTCCTCCAATGCTAACATCACTTTCACATACAGTCATTTACTGCTTCAGACAGCCTACAGTACATGGCTATAACAAAACTGCTACAAATTAGTCTTCTGAACCAATAGGTGATCCCATAATGGCTCTGTAAGATATTTGTAGTCTATGAGTTGAATGCACTACAAAAAGCAACTGCAGTTCTTTTGGAGTTGGAGTGATTTAAAAACTTGTTTTAAGCTGATGTCCTCCTCCCCCTCGTCAAAATATGCTGCCCTTGACTCATGCTGTAAATCACAGTCTGAGCTGGGATTTGAAACTATGGAGTATTCAAGGTACCTGGATGTCCCCTAAAAAATGTATCATAACTCAGTGAAATCTTCAGCTTGAATCCCAGACTGTCTATTCTTCTGCAGACAATACAGAAACGTGCCCACTCTTTGTCTGTCCTACAGGGTCACAAGCTTTAGAAAAAAAAAAGGTTCACATTGTGGCTATGTATATGGAAGTAAAAGGCCTGTGTCTCCTTTCCCACTGTGCCATCTGGATGGCCTGTAGTTATCTGATAAAAGACGAGGTAACTGTAGCAAAATGACTGGTTCCACTCATTTCCCGCAGTCACCTTCAGGCAAGAGACTGTGTGTGTGTGTGTGTGTGTGTGTGTGTGTGTGTGTGTGTGTGTGTGTGTGTGTGTGTGGGCGGTCCAGGGCAGGACACTAATAAGCACTACTTTGTCTCTGTATGTCCTTGTCCTAGTTTGGGAAGGGGCACAGAAGGAAAAAAAAAGAGTGTGTTACGAGAGAGAGAGAGAGAGAGAGAGAGAGAGAGAGAGAGAGAGAGAGAGAGACTTGAAACGTCATTATGACCTGCCACTGTACTTTGGGAACAAGATGTCTCTGAAGCAATGTGACACACACGCACAGAGACTATTACTGAGCTGTCTTCTCCTAGCCTTGGTGTAAAATCTGTAGATAGGTTCATATCAGGCTACATCTATAACCTTCAGCTACAAGGATTTGTATATGTTCAATCTTCTTTCTATGAGTGAATTCAAAGTGAGATAAAAAGGTACTGAGCTTTCGATCATTAGTTCCATGTCTGACACCTGGGCTGTGATATAAGTGATGCACTTTGTATATTCCTGACATAGAAGCTCATGCAGGTATCAGCATGTGGGTGTGTGTATGTGAATCGACAATTTCATTAAAGTGCAGTAAATGCATCATATATATTATTCCACTGAAACCAAGATAATGGTGGACCCTGTCATTTAAGCTTTGGGACGTATACTCTAAATCTAAGTCAACATGCCCAGGGTGTCTTCTGAAAACATGGCTTCACTGACCCTCACAAAGGAGATCATGCTTCACTGACCCTCACAAAGGAGATCATGCTTCACTGACCCACAAAGGAAATGACGTGAAGGCCAGGAATACACTGTACATTTGTAAAAATGTAGCAGTGGAATGTCATCTCACACTGTAAAAGTGACTCATTTTCAACAAACAACCAAAGCTCACAATATAAACAACAAAAAGCAAGGACATTTGTGTTTGGTAGATTATTTCTTTGTTGTTACAATGCTTCTTGGCAATAAATCTGTTTATTTCCCTTTTAAATGGTGCCACATTTGTAAGGAACATACATTTGTTGGATGAGCAGCAGAGCTGAGAATGTGGGTTGTGCCCTAATGGACTTAAACTTGTACTGCGCTTTTCTTACCATCTGAGTACTCAAAGCGCTGTGTAGGTGTGACATTGCAGGTCACACCTACACATTCATACCCATTCACACACTGATGGCAGAGGCCTTCAGTATTAGCGAATCCCATTCATACACATTCATGTGGCGCCAATGAAGCAGCGGGAGCAAGTGTCTCGCCCAAGGACACATCGGAACCCCCAACCTTCTGGTTGAGAGACGACCAACTCTACCACTGAGCCACAGCCGCCCATCAGAGTGGGGTAAAGATTATCCCTGTATTCTGTCATGTATCAAATAAAACAAGAAGGGGAGAGAAAAGTAAAACAGCTCTCAAATGGTAATAGCTCACACCGTTCACAAAAGCCAGCACATGGAGCCAGCTTGTTTGCCAACAACATATTTTAAAATATATATATTTATATTTCATTAATTTACTTGTCTCTCTTGATTGATCTAGGGGGCGGCTGTGGAAGAGTCGTCGCCTCTCAACCGGAAGGTCGAGGGTTCGATCCCCAGCTGGGCAACATGTCTGATGTGTCCTTGGGCAAGACACTTAACCCTGAACTGCTCCCGCTGCTTCAGTGGTGGTGTATGAATGGATTAGTTACTTCTGATGGATGATACTACATAGCGATCACTACCATCAGTGTGTGAATGTGTAGGTGTGACATTGCAGTGTAAAATTGCTTTGAGTAGTCAGAAGACTAGAAAAGCGATATATAAGCTCAAGTCCATTTACCATTTACCATCTACAATGTTAAAACACAATCTGAAAATATGGACGTGGACATTGGTATTACACCTTTGCAGAATCAATATGAAAGTAATAGCAATAGCAATAGCAATAGCAATAGCAATTTAGCATGCTATTCCTAATATGAAAAGTACCAAGAGTTGGTGAACATGGAGCTTCGTTGAGGCCCTCTTGTGGAATTGCAATCACAATCAAGGCCCTCATTGAAGTGTTTCTTTTCAGTGTCTTAATTGACTCAATGTAGAGGGTAGAGCTTTGAACAGATGAAAACATCTATGTCACTCCTAGCCTCATACACACACCCTAATGTGAGCTCTCATAAACAATAAGTGTCTCACCTAATTAACATGGATCGGTAATTGGATTAATTGCCGTAATTAGGGCACTTAATTATGATCTCATCAAAGCGAGGACATGTTGAAAGCACTATCCATGAGACAGCTGCTTTTGGATTGATGATTGAGAGAGAAACGCTGTATGTTTAATACAGCAGTCACACTGTGCCTTCATTAATGTAGCATACGCGTCACATTGGGCATTAACGGTAAATGTATGTAAGTTAATCGACTTTACAGTCTATTCATGTAGAAACACAGATGGTTCTTTATTTGCATTTCCACGATATTCATCAAAAATATCACCCAATCGTACGATCAGCAACATAAAAAAAATCAATCACATTGAAATATGACCAATATGGAGTAGTAAATCTTCTTCCTAAAACATTCAATTAATAATTTGATTAATTTGACGTGATTGTGTGTTGACATAAGGGTGAATAGGTATTGAATTCAACATTTAATATATTAATTAGCTTAAATATTTGTGTTTCTTCTTGTGTCAAAGACATCACATTAGGCCTTCTAAGAGTATTTTAAGGTTTAAGGCCCGATGTCAAAATGATATTTCCCCCCCTGTTTTTATATTTCAGATGTAATACAGATTGACTCCAGGGTGTAACCCCGCCTCTCGCCCAATGACAGCTGGGATCGGCTCCAGCACTCCTGCAACCCTGAACGAAGATAATAGATGGATGTAATACAGATTTAAATGTAATACAGGTTAAAGTAAACGGTTTGAATCTTACCTTTAACAACCAAAGAAGAAATTTTTTTTAAAATGAGCTATAGTTCTGTCACATTAGGTTGTGCGGTTCAAGGCAGATTTTATAGTCTCACTGGGAGCGAAGTGATGTGGAGGTACCCAAAGGCCACACATAGGCCCAGACCTCAATAAGCTTGTTAGAAGGCAGCCCTCCTCCTGTTTGTACCTGCAGCTGAAGCAGCACACATGTCAGAGAGAAGCCCTCTGAGGGCTTTCAACGCTTTATTGGTTCTGTTTTGTTTTCAGGCCTCTTAATAAAAACTTCTCTGTGTATGTCTGTAAACTTCAGGAGTGATCGTTTCAAATCAGGGAACATTCAGCCATGGAGACGTAACCAGTGAATGAGTATTTATTCAATTTGGAAAATTTAAGGGATTTTACAGAAGACTATTTTTTATTTCCATATTCTCCTTCTAACACGTTACTAAACTGGAATAAAAGAATGGAAAGGGTATTTTTTGGTATGAATTGAAACTTCCATCAGCAAATGACACTGTACATGTACTGATAAAAATAGTGCTATAGTGTTGTTGTAGTAATGTTACTAACAACCAGACTTTATTTTTGTGCTGTGGCTATAATGTGTATATTGACACACCCAGACACTGGATTATTAACCTGGAAATATTTATTTAACCTGGACATATTATTTAACTCTGAAACTGTGCAATCAATCTGCAAACTGGTCAATACACTGTCCAATATATTTACACCTTTTCAACATGCAGTATCTGTTTAACACAGTTCATCTTGTACATTCATAATGTAAAGATTGCTTTGTAATGTATATATCCTATTATTGTAGCCCTACTTGGTGCTTATTTTTATTATCTCTATTTTATTTGATTTCCTACTTCTGTATTGTGTGCTGAGCAATGGTAACACCACATTTCCCTCTGGGATTAATAAAGTATTTCTGATTCTGATTCTGACCTTATTGACCCAATTTAAGGTGTTTTCATTTTTAGGCAGTAAAATAATCTCTTAAATTGGGGGCAAATGGTGCCAATACTGAATTTGTATAATTATTAAATTAAAGGGAACATCAACAGGACATTAAACCATGTAATGCTTCACTCACCTGATATCCAAATACCTTCACTCCTGCCTGAAAAATAACACTACAGTATGGTGACATCCAAAATGACAAACTTGTTGCTTCCAAAACAAGTGGTGATGTCATAGGGGCCACTACCCATTGTTGAATACAGTCCATGGTCAGTGACGCAGAGTGTTGTAACTGCAGGAGGATTTCATTGTTTTTTTAGTGCATGAACCATCACTGGATTGTCATCTATTGACGGGGCATGATGGACAGTGATAGACTTCCATTTCTTTAAAACAAGTAACATATTTGTTCCGTCCTTTCCCATCAAACAAGGCTCTTTTTTGCTTTACCTTTATGTTAAATAAAATACAAGATAAGCAGGTGTATTCAAACTTCAGCTTCACTCTGTCTTTTTGTTTAATAATGTCCAATTTCAAATGACATTTTGTAGTGATTATAAAATAACAGCAGTAGTTAGTAGTAGAAAGCAGCAGAAGGCAAGGAGTGTTGCAAGTACTCAATCACTTCAAATGACTCTGAAGATGCCATAATTAGAACAATAACACAAAGGGCCTTATTTTGACAGCAAAGCACTTGGCGGTAAGTGATTTTGAGCTTGTGCAACTACATTTAGTAGTTACCCGGCGCACATCTGAGTGCTAAGTAAAGTGCAGGTTGTAAAGAGGTTGGATTGAGTTGCTTGAATATACATAGGTGTGTTTTGGGAGTAAATGAAGCCAGGTGCTCATGCAGGCTTTTACATACAATTATTTTCGTTTTTCTCTGCTGGTTTCATTCTCGTATGCCTACCTAATGGACCCTGGACACACTAATAATATTTGTGGGCTACGTTGTTGGTGGCACTCAGTTATGTAAGATTCATTATTAATCCAGCTCTGTGTTGCATGAGAGGGTGTGAGCGTGTGTCCTTCTGCGAGCGTGCATAGAGGAGAGGAAACAAACAGAAACAAGTGCTTTCCTTCTCCCAGCACTCCATTAAAAACTCTATTTGAATGTATGAAGAAAAAGCACTGATATAATACTGAGGAGTAGGTTCACTGTTCTGCATCCTGTGTGTGGAACAAGCTCAGGAGAAGTACACTATGAACTCACCAATTTATGCACATAAATGTGGTTGAAGGTGCAGTCGCAAGCTCATTTGCTTTTCAAACAAAGTGAATGCTGGGCGTGAAATTGACAACTGTGTCTGGTGGAAAATAGGAATGTTAGCTGTGCTGTGGGCAAGAGAAGATTTGCGTCAGGTATACGGTAGGACCCAGAGGGACTAGAGTGAGCATAGGCAGAGGTTTCAGATTTACAATAGTTTTTTAGGAAAAAAGGTTTCACACTTGTTTATTGTCTGTTGTTTGCATTTGACAGTGAATAAATAAAGTGAGACTGTTTTACAGTCTAATAAATGTTCTATCCTGAAGGTGAAGTCTGAGCTCCGGAAGAGGCCAGTGTGACTTCAGGCAGGTCGCTTTAAAGAGATATTTTTATTAGGCTACATTAGAGTTTCTTAATCGTTGTTAGTGAGGGTGATTTTAGATTCTGTTTACTGATTGTAGCCTAAACTATTTACATCACGAAGATATGGTTGACCATATTTACAGTCTCAGTCAATGTGGATCCCAGGAAGAAGCTGAACTCTCTGGTACAGCTAATTGGGATCCTAACAAACAAACAAATACTTTATCCTACACAAAATAATTCAGAAAGAATATAATAACCATGCCTAGCTGGAGAGGAAACACCAACACAGACTTTGTTTTGTTTTGGCCGTGGGGGTTCAGGTTTAGAGTCTGTGTGTGTGTGTGTGTCTGCGTGTGTGTGTTTGTATGCAGACTTCCTGTCAATTTGGAGGTAAGCCAGCCGTGTAGTCCACGTATGGGAGGACGTAAACCCTGAACACTGATATTCACTGCTACATGTAAACTGTCTGAATCGTCATATGTTGCTGTCCTTTAGCTGTGGTGCTGAACTACTTCTCATTCTGTTCATCTGAAGTGACATGAACTGTCCTTGGTGCTGAAACATTTTAAACTCATTAGCAACCGATTACCCTTTTGTCATTCAATACAAGCTTTGACACAGTGCCTTCATAATTTGCTCAGTTTGTACCTATGCGTCCTAATAAGTGATGATTTGTTTTAATGATAGTGTTAAGAGGGGTTCAAAGTTGAGGTACTATCACCATTGGGTCAGAATGCAGGAATCCAAAAAGACTTGAGTTTAGGGAACAGGTTTATTTCTTCAATTTAGGTAAATCATGAGAGTAACAGAAGACACGCATGGGAGTGAACATCCACGCTGAAAGACAAAAAATAATATTAGCACTATAAACAAGTCAAATTAGATTACTTTCGGAAGGAAATAAAGATAAATAAAGTACTTATGATAAATTAAAATGGACTAGATAGAAACTAAAATAGGAGTAAAAACCACCTTCCCATTGCTAAACTGCCACCCCATGTGAGGATGAAAACATTAATGCAAGGGAGTGCAGTCTTAAATAAGGAGTAGGCAGGTGAATTCAATCTAATTAATTAGTGACAGAGTGACAACAACAGCCAATCAAGGGGGAGAGGAGAGAGTGAGAAACCAGGAAGTGTACTAAAGGAGGTGCAGTAGGAAAAGGGTGCGTTTGAACTGTCCCTCCTATCTCCTTTCACTATCCACTTTACCTTAACCCCGGAAGCATTTAAGTGGCGGCCATGATAAGAGCCGTTCGAATTCTCTAAAAGTTAAGTAAAGGTGGTTCAATGCTTCCTTTATAACCTCCTTTAGCATAGGATACACTGGACCATCCTTTAGGAAAGGAGATGAGATATGACGCCCCACAATTCCTTGCGGCCGTAACATTTAAACTGAGTCGCGCAGTCGGCCGTTCACGAACATTAACGATGATCGTAAAGTGACACAGATCATGTAAGAGATAAAAGATAAGAGACATTTTTATCAGATGATGTTTTATTCAACGTATTTCATTCACTTAAGAATGCTTTGTGCAGTTGTACATTTGTATGCTTAAAACATTATGTGTAGGTTATATCTTACATAAATGTAACAATTCATTTCATACAATCATATTTATGTTGATGTTGATTTCTGATTGGACAGGAAGCTGATGGTTTCACTTTTGTTACTTGTAGCCTTGTAGTCTATATTTCTTTTATTTCAATCCCAACCTTGTGATAATTAGGATTATTTCACCAGTAAGAAGCACAAGGGAAAGTTTTTTAGATGCGTTTTTTGTAGTCCATTTTCTGAACATTGTAGTTTCAACACAGTGAACCCACGTCATTAACCTCCGCCGGCCCGTCACATTTAATGACGTGGCCTAGTGGAAAATGTGGTCGGATTGTCAGAGCAACGAGATCGCCTTTCTTTAAGTCCTTTATGAATTCTCCTAACATCTTTCCTTAACCTCATGATGTTTTCCCCGGGGTTAAGGTAAAGTGGACAGTGAAAGGAGATAGGAGGGACAATTCGAACACACCCAAAGAGAGGAAGTGAAAGGAAACAAATAGTGATCTTTACTACAGACAGAATAAGGATAGTAAAAGACTTGTGTTGTGTTATCAGTAGGGCCTTTGAAGAATGCACCACCACCCCCCCAGCTCCAGCCTGACAGTGAGAGTTAAGGTTTCTTAACTGACCTTTTAGGAGAAGGTTATTTGGGAGGCGCTTATTGTCAGTGTGATATTCAGAACTTCATAAAGTGTTTATTTCACATCTTAGGAAATGAAATGAATCAAATGAAAGACATCTCAAACAGAGCGAGGAAAAGAGCTTGACATTATGCATGAGCAGCAAAGCAGCACGCAACAGGCTTTTATAGAAGGTGTCACAGATGAAGGAGCGTGCAGTTGGAATGATAGGACACAGACGCAGCACTGACAATCAGCTTACACGTATGTCCACCCACATATATGAACACACCAAACTGAGCAAATGAAACCCTCTCTCTCTCTCTCTCTCTCTCTCTCTCTCTCTCTCCGTCTAAACCTCACTGTTCCCATCGCCTGTGCTCTGATGAATATATCATCAGTCCATTTTCAGTGAACAGCATGGCTGTTCCCACACGCTATGCAGCTCTGCCCTATCACTTTTAGTTAGATGAACATGGGGTGACGGCAGGACTGGTGGAGAATTTTAAATACCCGGCGGGAGATAGAAAAAAAAAGACGAGGGAAAGAAAGATGGAGACGTGGGAGAAATCAGGGAGAGAAAACGAGTGGGTGGTAGAAAAAAAAATTACATGGGGAGAAGGAGAGAGCAGAAAGAGGAAAGGGGAGCGCTATCTGTATCTGCCTGATCAGTTTCACTTAGGTTAAACGGGAGCTGCAGGCGAATGGGGAATGGGTCTTGTTGCAGCGGCAATGAATAAAAGAATGGTGGATGACACTTAGGAGAAGGAAGAGAGAAAGAAAGAGCTGCCAAATCTGATGGAAATCTGAAAATCTATCAACATTTTTGGCACTGTTTTCAAATTGAATTTATATCCATGTAAATGGTTAATTAATAAGATTAAGCCATTGCTATTCTCTGGATAATCGTGTTCATTAACGCAGAAGGAGAGCCGAGGTGTGTTTGCCACTGATTAAATTCTAGACATAATGATAGACAGAAATAGTCAATGTCTAGGGAAAAAATAACAACCATTTATACAGATGTATTTTGGCAGAAAGTGTTATTTTGGTGGAAGTCTGCCTTGATTCCACTCAAGCAATATTTAATAACATTAGCTGGCATTGTGCAAGAAGGTCCCTGCATCCAGTTTGTAAAGGTCCCTGGATTGTGATCCTGAAACAGCAGCCTCCTCTACTACAGGAAGATAGTGTTAAGGCACTTTGGTTTCGACCAATCACAAACAAGCTGAATATTTTGTCGGTTTGTAGCATACACTTACGATCATGGAAAGTTCATTTCTTGTGTTTTTATCTGTTGTAACGTTTTCTCTCGCCTTTCCTCCACTATTCTGCTCATCCAATTAAAACTCTGCAAGGAGCAACATTTGTAATAAGAGCTGTCAATCATGATGTTACATCAGCTTTTTTTATGCATCAGATAAGAAAAACAAAACTCCCCAGAAAGATTAACTGAACTTGGACAAAAATCAAACTCTCATGTCAGAATCCAGGTTTGACAAAAAGTGTATTTAACATGTTTTTCTAACTACATTGTGTGACCTGAGTACCATCCTTCAACATGGATGAGGCAGCCAGGGCAAACAGGATCATGAGAGATCCCCACCACCCCCATTAACGGACTGTTTGTGTGGCTGCCCTGTGGCAGACACCTACGTCACATCGAGGCAAACACACAGAGAAGAGCTTTTTCCCCTCAGGCTGTCAGGACTGTTAACTCTAACCTTCACATGTGAAAACATAGCACCTCATCAACACACAATGGAACTGTGACTGTAACATACATGAAGCACACACACACACACACACACACACACCACACATTCACACTCTGCACACATCACTTTAACACCCTGGATACTTTACACTGCTCACTTTATATCCTTTACATCTTCTACATTTTGTTTATTAATATGTCTATCTTTATTTCAATCTTATATTTCTACATTTTATTGAATATATGTTCTAAGAGTTATTCTTAAGTGTTTTTATGTCATGATTTAGTCTTGTTTAGTTTGTGTGTATTTCAGGGTTTAGATTTCTTTTAATTTCTCATTCTTCTCTAGTGTTGTTAAATGAAGCTCTAGCGGTCAGTCAGGAAGACTATATCATTTCCTTCTTGATCGGGTCTTTCTCTTTCATCTTTTTTGCACGCTTACTCTCGTTTCCGCTTTCATTCTTGAGCTGTCATTTTCTGGGGCTGTCATTGGATAATCAGCTGTCTCTTCAGTGGTACTCATCTAACCAATGGCATGGTGTTCCGCCCTTATTTTCAACCTATCATTGTTCTGCTCCCCTTTTAAATATGATTCTTTCTCTCCCTTTAGTTCCTTCATGCTGATGTTTCGTACGCCCCAACACCGCCATCTCACAGAATCATCATCCATCAATTCTTCACCCATCAGCTCTCATCAAGTCATCAGCTTCACCACCACCAGGGTCTGGACTCCATGGGGGGGATTTATTCTGCCATTCTCCAAACACATCGCCCAGTCAAAGTGCCAAAGTATTTCTGTCAAGACACATTTCCATATTTCACAGTAATAAATGATTGTCTTTATTCAATTATCTCTCCTGATTTAAGTAGTTTTCTGTCTTATTTTGTATTGACTATCCTTGCGTTGCTTGTTTCCCTTGTGTGTTAATGTTTCCTTGTGTTGATGGTTTCCTGGTTTAGTCTTCAGTGTTTCCTGTTTTATTTTGTAGTTTCTTATCCTCGTGTCTCTCCATGTTCTAGTGGTAATGTTACATTCTTGAGTTCTTTGTCTTCAGTGTTTCCTGATTTGTCCTCAGTGTTTTTTGTATTTATTCCTGTCTCTGTGTGTTTCCCTCCGTGTTTATTGCTATCATTTTCTTCACCTGTGTTTGATTCCCTCTGTGTTTCTTTCCTTGTATTTTAAAGTGTTTTTTTACCCTTTGTGGGTTTTTTTTTCCAGTTTGAAATTTTTGAAGTAAGTTTTTGTCTTTGACCCGTTGCCTTTTTGTTCAATTAAATATTTTTTTAGTTCTGCACTGGGGTCATCATCTTAGTTTTACTCGTTCAGTGACATTTTATTGCATGGCCTTGCGGAACATGAATATGAATATCTGAATCTTGGGTGTGTGCTCTCAATATGTTGGCTTCACTCCCATAAGGCTGTTTCTCTGTCCATCTTAATATAGACCAAATGATTGGTACAAGTTAAGAACCTACACAGACGGCTGTGTTTCTACACATATTTGAACCCAGGGTTCTTAAAGTCAAGTGTCCAAGGGCTTGCAAAAAAAGACAGCTGTTAACCGTGTGACGCCCACTTCTACCCAAACACCTCCATCCTGAGTGCTGATCATCCACCCCATTAATCTGTGTGGAGTACACACATGTGGAGTCGCTTCTGCTCTACCGTGCCTTAACACACTTCACGCATCCTGACTCACCTCAAGAAACTTACATCCTCTTTAACACGCCACCTGGCAATGCACACACATACCTGCTACTCGTGGATTTACTGCATCATTACGGTTTAATGGCTCTTTGGTGAGGGAGAAGGACACCTGACGAGGCGACAGCAGGCACATTAACACACACGCACACACACTGACATGCTGTCTCACTGTCACAGCAGCTCTTTATACAGGACTACAAATGTAAGGCAGATATGTTCCTTGAAGACAGTTGTTACAAAACACACACACACACACACACACACACACACACACACACACACACACCTGTCAAACATTTAAGAGCAAAACATGCCCTCAGCGTAAGCACCGAGTTAACAGGACACACCCACACACATGAAGCATAAATAAACAAAATATTCAAAGTAACATCGATGACCTCGCTCTTTGAAAAAATAAAAGTATCAAACTATAATATCAACACACTTTAGAAAACCTGTGTGTGCGTAAGTGTGTGTGAGTGTGTGTGTGTGTGTCTGTCTGTGTGTGCGAGTGGGTGTTAGAACGTCGAGGGATCACTGGAAATCTACCTTTCTTGCTGACAGGGCTTTGTGTCTGAGCGTACGTCAGTGTGTGTGTGTGTGTGTGTGTGTGTGTGTGTGTGTGTGTGTGTGTGTGTGTGTGTGTGTGTGTGTGTGTGTGTGTGTGTGTGTGTGTGTGTGTGTGTGTGTGTGTGTGTGTGTGTGTGTGTGTGTGTGTGTGTGTGCGTGCGTGCGTGTCTGTGTGAAATGTATGAAAAGTAGGCCACCAAATGACAAGCTATTTTTCATTGTCATTACTTCAGAGACAGTAGGAACAGATGTCCTGCTGGGACATGAATACACACACACACACACACACACACACACACACACACACACACACACACACACACACACAAACTATCAACACACAGGCCTGAGTTGACCCCATTCAATTTCAATTAACAATGACATCTCTGAGTATTCAAATGAGAAACCAGCTAATCTTTTTACATCCCAAATTATTTAATCTACATGGAAACACAAAGATGCAAACAAGAATACTGTTAAAGCTCCTGTGGGGGATTTCTGGCTGGATGAGAAACAGCCTAAAATGAATACTGACGCTTCTGTATGAAGTAGAAAAACAAACAAAACCATCACCAACAGGACTGGTTATTTCTGTATGTTTATTTCCAATGTCTGAAACTGCTGTCACCAGGTAGGTTCCAGCTGACAAGACTAATAAATCTGCAACCAGAATAACCTTTTGTTAACATTTGTTATTGCTAGGATTCAAAAAGTGGTATATGATTTACTGTGCAAACAAGTAGAATGAGATATTTCTTTCAGGAAGCACTTTGATGTACAGGACCATATCAGCACAGAGATAAGCAGTAACACTTTCACCACAGGGGGCACCAAAGTCAACATCAAAATAAAATAGCATACGACATCAGAGTGCCTCTGACTGTCTCTCCATGCTTCAAACTTTGTTTGTCATCAGGACAGTCAAACTCTTTTATTAGCTATTTAACTATTGTCCCCTGTTCCTGAAGAGCACCTGATTCCTCTTTTTTTTTGACCCAATGCAGCACTCACTTCTACCCTTTTTTTTTAAATAAAATAAAATATTCGACAAGAGAAAGGCTTTGAAATAGTTTGTGGAGTTAAAAGTGACATTTGTAATACAAAAGCTCCAATTTATCAAAATCTTTTAAATCATTTCCTGATCATGACAAGAAAATATTTTTTTAATATTAATGAAGGAGTTGTTTATGATATTTAGATTTTTAGACCTTAAATAAACAGCCTACACTCTATTGTTTTGATTTTATGAAAGTTATGCCAATTATTTGGTTGTGAATCCTCACGTTGAACCCTTTTTAAAATTTTAGTTCATACCGACTCATAAGAAACTGACGGATGTTTTTAATCTGTTTGACTGTCCGCTGTCTCCTTTTAGCTTATTTTTTATGTCCGTCTTTTCTCTGTCATTAAACTCCTCTAATGTTAATGTTTTTTAGTGAAGTCTGATCCACTGCAGCGTCCAATCAATGAGTGATATTCAATAAGGGGGCGTGTCTGTCCGTCTCAGTCTGCTCCTGAGTATCCTCACTCATCGCTCCTCAGACCTCCCTCCTCTCCCCTCCTTTGGGACGATTCTTAACATGACGGGTTTGGAACTACTTCCATTTATGAGAACTGAGATGCAGGTTCTATGTCCTGTGCTTATTGTTACTGTTACATTCTTGAGGTCTCTCGTGTGTCTTTAGTGTTTCCTGTTCTATTTTGTAGTTCTTGCCCCCAGTGTTTCTTGTCTATTACTTCCTCCCTTTGTCTGGTTTCCCTCCGTTTTGATTGACCTGAGGCCTTCACCTTTGTCGTTGTGTCTGAATAGTTCCAGTGTTCCTTCCCTACTGTTGTCACTTCATTGTCAGATTTTCCTCATGGCAGTTTTTTTTTTTTTTCTAATGAATTTGTTCAGTTGGCCTTTTGATGAACTTTATTTTGAAAATTTAAAAAGTAAGCTTTGTTTTTTTGCATGTTGCCTTCTTTGTTTGAATGCATCTTTTTTGTTTAGTTGTGCACTTGGGTCCTGTTCCTTATTATTTAAACCGCATGTCCCTGTTAATGAGACAACATTGTTAAAAGTTTGAGTTCCCTGTAGCGCCTGCAGAGGCAGACCCCTTTGTACACACCTCCATTCATGGCTTCCTCCGTCATCCACCCACATAAATCGCACCTTCCAATGAAAAACAGCCACAGTGCCGCGAGGTCTGGATCCGTCCTCCAGGAAGGACATTTGTATGGGTGCAAGTCACCGGTGATCGGTGGACAGTCATTGGAAAAGTCAGGGAAGGAGAAGGTTACCTCGGCAGAGAACGTTTGTTGAAAGTTCGTGTATAGCCGTTGTTTAAATCTTCGTCGCTGGAGGTCCGTAGCTGGCAGGCCTGGCTACCTGTGGATTTGTTTATTTCCCTGTTCCTGGTGGGTCAGCTGTTCCCTGGAGTCAGGAGATGCCGGTGGAGCAAAGCCCAACTCTGACTCTGACTACTGACTGACTTAAAAACTTCGGTACCGTGAGTACCTGCTGTGTCTTTTGTTTCTTTGTGTTTGATTTTGCACCGTAAAGAGAGACGTTGGTTTTCCTTTCAGTTTTTTTTCCTTATTTGTTTTCGAGGCCGCAGTAAAACCCGGAGCGGAGTTTTTGTTTTGTATTTCAACATTGAATTGAAAGGACTGAACTGTGGGTTGTGGGTTACCGGCGCTGCCTTTTTTTTGCCGGAAGGGAGTGAACTTTTAGTTACCCACAGAGACTGTGAACCACGCACACACAGTGCTCCCATTCATGTTGTTGCAGGTGGTTGATGCCGGTGATAATATATATGTGAAATTCCATTGTTGTTTTGTTTGACTGTTTTTTTGCTCTTGCTTGGCTCCTATTTTGTGCAGGTTGGCTATTTTTTTGTTTGCATTTAGTTTTTGTTTGTCAGACTTGACTCTGACTGGCACCCCAAAATTAAAACCTTATCCAAGCCGCTACATCCCTAATTTGTGACTGACTGCAAGCCTGGCAGTTCAGACAAGATACATGTTTGAAGAGACACATAGTCTGTGTTTAAATAATTATTGTCCACAGATGTCTGTAAGTTTTACGATTGACACAGCACAAATCATGCATAAATTAAGAAATTAATGAAATAAATAACTTAGGTTCAAGAGCAGGACAATGCCCAATACACAACTTAAATCCCCTGACAAGCCAGCTTATACCGAGCCATTCCACTCCACTCTGTTTGTCGCAGTCCTTCCTCTCATCCATTCACCCATTATCTAAAATATCACAAGACATATTAATGAAGGTTGATCTTTAAATGTTGTAGCTGTAATAATACATCTCAAATTTATGGAGTGCTTATTAGCAGATTTTTCTCCTGCATGTGACTTTTCACTTATAGAAAGTGTTCAGTTTTCAGAATGTTTCTTTTACCTGCCTGATTGCCTGAATCAGAAGCACTTTTTCAGTAAGGGCCTCAAGTGCAGCCTTTTCACACATTCAGAGGGCACATTTTCACATTGATGAAATTAACACATGGGAGTAGACACCCACAGTAGGTGTTCCAGCCCTCTATCTGCTCCTACATCCAGTTTCATTTCATCGATTTAAATATGCTTTTACATAAAGACAGGATGTCTGTCAGATGTGTTTTCACTCCTTTGCATCACCCTCTCCAAACCCTCCCCTGTCTGAATATCAAAACAGTGTTAATTGTCCTGATACTTCAGCTGGAAATGATCCAGACTGTTCAATGAACTGGCAGCTATTTTGACACATTTAGTGACTCAATTTTATCACCTAAAGCGGTGAGTGCATGGCGCTGACGGACGGCGGTGCACACAGAGTATGTGGAAATTGGGGGTTGCACATTCTAAAGTACCTCAAATATTGGATCGCTGTTATTTTTATGTTATGAACTGTAACCACAAGAGTTGTTGTTTTATGTTATTAATTTTATATTTATCATGATTCTTAGTATTATTTGGGTAACCATATGAACCATATATTTTGGCACACAATTCAGTACAAGAAGATAAATGCATAGCCAGTAGACATGTCATGAAAAAACAACCCGACAGTAAGTAAGCAACAGTCAAAATTATCACTTCAACACCTTCAGTAACAACTGTTATGTGATTCAAACAAATTCACTTTCACGTTACACAACCTGTCAAGTTACATCTGATCATGATTTCTTTTTAGTTCATTTATTTTAGTATTTTGTCATTTTCTTTTTTATTTTGTACTCACCCTATCAGTTACACATAAGCTATCGCTACAGAATCTACTGATGCACAGACTTGCCAAGGAATAAATGTTTTTTTTTTTAAGCAAAATAAAATGCAAGATCGACAGTTTTTGCACACCTTCAGTTTCTGGATTTTGCTCTCTCTCTCTCTCTCTCTCTCTCTCTCTCTGTCTGTCTCTCTCTCTCTCTCTCTCTCTCTCTGTCTCTCTCTCTCTCTCTCTCTCTCTATCTTCTCCTTCAGTCCACTATCTGACTGTTCACTTGTGAGGTATAAAACTATGTAAATCAATCTTGGACCATGTGGATCACCGAGATTCTGCTCCGTTCTCCCTGACAGAAGTCTGTTTAGACGCTTTACATTGAAGTAATACATATGTGATATAACTAGGTAAGAGCTTGATAATAACAATGTGTATATGTGGGTAATATTTCACTGAAATGTACGTAACAGGGAGATAAAGATTAATGAGATGGTTATTTTAGGGTAATATAGTTTCATGATGTTGCTGCCTGCAATTGTATCATGAACATCATGTTTAAATGTCTCAGTAAATGGATGTCATGATTGCCATTAAGCTGGTCTTTTATTTCATTTGGTATCATCCTGCAGCTGCACAATTTGGTGTTTTTGAAATTGAAATTATTTCAAGACGCTCTGAAAACTAAAATATCATGCTGGATATTTAACAACAGTCCCACAAATCTCAACAGCAACAGCATCTCTTCCTCCACGATTTCTCTAATACTATTGACAAAACAGCAGGATTTTTTAGACATCCAACTGTTTGTGTGAGGCTCAGGTTGTTGTTGGTCCTGCAGGTTTGCACCATACAAAAGTGTCAAAACAGACAGTCTCTCACCATGAAGCTTTATGGTTGTGCTCACTTGTTTCATTTTGGTGAAATTGCAAGCGCTTCCTTTTTTTGTGTGCAATACAGTCTGTTGGAAGGGAAGGGAAGGGGGGGGGGTGGCAGCTTGAAGATGGACAGGTTCCAACTGCTTTGAAAACCACACCGCTCTTTGAAGACATCACATAAGACAGGCCCTGAAGAGGTCTCTTAGTTTGACATGTGAAAGTTTTGGTTGTCGACAACTACCTCAGAGAAAATAGAAAAAGGAAATATGCAATGGGGCAAACATTTCCTTGTTTTGGTGTCAAAGCTGTCCTGGGATGCTGTTTGCTGAGTGAGATGGACTGAAACAATTCAGCTTTTCTTCATCAGCAGAAAAAGCAGATGTGCTGCACGCAGCGCTTTAACTCCAATAAAAGCAGAATGCTGTGAATGTGTGCCCTTAGACATCTTCCATCTGGTCCGCTTTATTTCTATTCCTTTATTTGGTAAACTTCTATTCCTTGGCTCATTAGAGATGCTTGTGCTGGCATTTGCATACAACATTCATTGTTATTTATAGATTATGTTTTCACATTAGGATAAATTATTTTCATCCTTCAAGAATGGAGTCAAATTTGATCCTAAAAATCTCAAAGGTATGTTTGCACAGTAACCTCAGTGTTCTAAATACAATAATTAGAGATGTCTGCATCTTTGAGAATTTGTTTCTTCCAAATTTTAGAACAGATGACAATATTTGCCCCCAATAATGAAAATGTGTAAAGAAAGGGCCCCAAAGGTTTGAAGGGCCTTACAGATAGGATGCGGTGGGAACTGTGCACTGCTCTAAAACCCATTCATTGTCTTTGTGTTGCGCAGCACAAGAGCGAATCTGCAGCCTGCCGAGCTGAGCGGAAGTTAAATAAAATGTTTAACCTGGGCGCAGCACTCCGCGACATCAGCTCCCCACATCAATAGGAGGGAGGGTCAGATCCCAACAAACAGTATCCCACTTTCCTGAACTCTAATTAAAAGAACTATCGGGACATCGGATGTAAATCTCTACTTGAAAAGAAAGGTCCAACAGCTTGGGCGTACCATGCATGTTTAAAAAAAAGCAGCAGAAATGTGTGAAGCTGTCATTATGGAGCTGCAGCTCCTGGACGAGCTTAAATCCACCCTCTTCTTCTTCTTCTTCTTCTTCTTTACTGCTCATCTTCTCCTCCTGAGCAAAAGAAGGGCCAGGACTTTCTACTGAATAGACAAACAAACTGTGCATCCAAAAAGTAGATTTTTTCCTCAACTATTGTTTTGGTCACCTAGCAACGTGCACAAGGCAACCGAAAGGTCCTGAAAGGTCCTTTACATGGATAAGAGTCCATACAGCCAAGTAGTTCTGAAACTTGCAGACCTTTGTCCTTCAAATCTAACCTCTTCCATTTACCTTATTCAGTCAGATAACTCACATTTATATCTGTTTTAAATGTTTATTGCAGCAGCAGAACATAGTTTGGCATCTAGGCTCTGACATAATTACTCATGGAAGATTATTATACTTGCAAAAGGGGAGGGGGAGGGGGGGGTGAAAGCAAGGAGGCAGTTCTGGTGCAAGTCAGACAGATGAGTGAGGTGAGAGAGCAGAGGGAGAGATGGTAAATCTAGCAGCTCAAATAGACCGCCTACTGAAAGGATTGTGTTGTCAGGAGGTTGTGGAGAATGACGCGCGTGAAGTGTGGAAATCAGCGCAGCTCAAGAAGTCTGGCTGAACCAGCTCACAGGCATCGCCTCATTTATTCAGATGATTAGACCTCAGTAAACTATATTTAAAGGCTTTATATGTGATTTTTTGATCCAGCAGATGTCGCCCTTGAGCACCAGCATGAAACCAAAACAACTTGCGCTGCATTGTTGTGTTAGCATGCTAATGCTAGCGATCTTTATTATGCTGGTATCTTCACACTGCATGTAAATTTACCTGGAATGAGCGTGATCTAGAAACACAGTTAAGCAGTGAGTACAGTATGTTATTCTTCTTTTCTCTAGTCCCTCAATTAAACAACGAGTCAGCCGGCAGTCCGGGCAATGTAAACAAACTGAAGATAGGACTCTGAAAACTCTGAAAACATCACAGACAGTGGGACTCGGGTGTTACACCCATTGTAGACAGTCATGACTCACAGAGTTATTTTCAGAGGATATACTTGATTTCTATCACACTGTGAAAAATCGCATACAAAGACTTACAAGAAAATATCTTAAACATAGAGCTTAGATAAGCACTTCTGATTTACACCTGTAATTGCTTTTCATCTCATAGTGTTGTTGGATAAATACAATTAGTATCAAGCTTTGTGTTATCTTAGCGGAGCAGTAAAACTGAATGCAGGTGGTAACAACTGCCTTACCTACTCCACTTAAGGTAACGACTATAAATACTTTCTAAATGTATCTGTAGAGGTGATAACTTGTGCTATAAATCTAGAGTTGAATTATTGGGTAATTGACGGATTGTGTTGTAAAAATACAGCATCAACGAACCTTCTGTCTGCAGTCTTATTGTAAGCTAAGCTAAACATGTCCTGTTGCTGCCTCTGAACTTAGGGGTGGACTTCAACAATTTGGGATATGCTGCCAGAAAGCTGTTGGCCTTGCTCTGTATGAATGGACACATTTGTCCTGAGTGCAAAACAGAAAATGTTCAGTTTTTAATTAGGGGGGTTTGCTTGAAATGTTTCCAGGTTGAGCTGTGCATGGTTCAGAAAGTTCAGAAAACTGCAAGGCAAAGTCAAATCCAACCTGTGGCTCCTTTCTTGCATGTCATTCCTCCTCTCTCTCCTGATTTCCGACTCTACCCACTGTCCTATCTCTTCAATAAAGGCACAAAAAGCCCCAAAAAATAAATCAAAGTCAGAAAATATTAAATTATTGCTGCAAATGGACTCGTGTCTTCTGTTCACATAATCTTTTAAAAGGCCCAGAATCAGCTCTTTAAATGGGCCTTCAGATACTCAAGGCCAGTACTGCTGTTTAAGAATGTCTCTGTGTATCGAACAACCGGCTCAAACGAAGCTGTGTCTTTAACTCCTGCCTGCTGGGACTTATGTTTCAGTTTGTTGTGTTAGTAAGGAACTAAATAACGAAGTGCTGCCTTCCAAGCAGTAGCAGATAATTGGCTATGACTTGTTGTGAGTTCATGAAAGTGTAAGGCTATGACACTGTGCAATGCATCATGTTTATGTGTGCTGCACATGTTCAAGTTGAACATGAGTGTAGCTGCAGAAAGTGTGTGTACGTATGTGTGTGTTGGAGAGGAAGGAAATTGTCAAAGATTGGAGAGAGGAAGTCAGACAGAGAGACAGGCATAGACAGTTTGATGGAGGAGAAGTATGTGCGTAAAAAAAACAATACCATATTATCAACTTTTTCAAGAAGGAGAAACATGACGGATACAGACGACAAAACAAACGTTTAAAAGAGACAAACAGGATAAATGCCAGCCATTCATTAAATCAAGGTCATTAATGAGGGTCATGAATAAAACACACTGACTCCATCAGACTTTACTACACTAAGTTAATTAAGTAAAGTTTTTGTTGTCATGGTTTACTCTTGTTCAGTTAGTTTATTCCTTGTTTTGTTACTTAGTTAATATCCTAGTGTTGCTTGTTTCCTATTTAAGTCTTAAGTGTTTCCTGTCTGATTTTGTCTTTTCTTATCCTTGTGTTTGTTGTCTTGTATCACTTCCTGCTTCTGTGTGTGTTTCCCTCCATTGTCATTACCCTCGTTGTCTTCACCTGTGTCTTTTGTCTCACCTGTGTTTGATTGCCCCTGTGTATTTGATCTCAGGCTGTTTCTGAAATCACTCCCTATATTCACTATATAGTGCACACACCATTTTGTAGTGGTGTCTGAATTCTGAGTGAGCATGATCATACCCTAAAAATACGGCTGTCAGACAACTTGTTAAAATGTTAAATGCATTCATTTAGGTGTTACATACTGTAATAAATATTATTGTGTTTTCAAGGGGCCAACAAAAAAAACAACATTAATGTGTTGCCATATGTATTTGTTCAGATGTTCACTCTGGAGCTATTTTTGGCTTCACACTTAATTTGAGGAGTGACTCCGGAGATGAAGCTAAATGGACTTCTGGGTCAGACTTTTGAGAGAGCCCTATGAAAGTATACTTGGGAATGTTTTGTCTCTGGCTTCTCATTTGGCGACATGTTTGACTGTTGAATTACTGGCATGTGAATGTAATCGCTGTGACTGTGTTTGTTTCCTTTATATTGTCTTGGCTTCTTTCAATGACTCGGTTGGCTGTGGACTGAATTTCCCTTCTGTGATGAAGTCGTCTGAATCTGAATCTGAATGTATTGTGGCTCACCTGCATAATATCCATATGTGAAGGACTGAAGTACATAATGCTGCAGATGAGTTTTTCGTATGGATATTTTTTAACCACCAGAAATGTCTCAATGCCAGAAAGTTTTAACATCTTGTGCATGTGTCAAAAAAAATAAAAATTATGAAAATTACATTGTGCTGCACCATTGGGAACATGTTGTGCCAGGCTCTGTTTTTGCTTTATTTATTTAAAAGCAAAAATCTTTTTTTGTGGCACCACTCTGTTGATGGCTTTGTCTGCTGGCTGCTAAATTTCCTTTAAATAATATATTAGAAAGCTTTTTTAAGGATATAAAAAACAATTACATATAAAGACAGCAGTGCTAGAGAATCACTTCCACATTATTTTGCCAACAGTGTTAAGTGTAAAAATCCCCCCCAAAAAAACAGTTTTACACTTAACAGTGTACGATTTGGCATTCTGATGTTGGAAGCCTGCCAACTGCAGCTCAGTGTCAGCTATCAATCCACACAGAACATCTCTGAGGAGCATAACAAGATGAATAAAAGATCCCACCACAAAAAGCCAAAGCTTGCTCTACGAACACTTCTTGGTCATGAAATAGAAGTTAACAGTGTGTGAAGTTCTGTCTTCCTCACTTTTATGGCATGCATAAAGGTGATAGCACTAGACTAGAATTCCACTGATGGGAGTCAAAAACATGTGAAATAAGTCAGCAGTTGTGTGTTTCCTGAGGTTAATGCACTCATCAGCCTTGTAACAGAGCTTCAGGTACCACAGCTGAAAAATCCAAAGACAAAGCAATGCACACCATAGTATAAAGGTTCAAGGTTGTCTTTATTATCCCTGCGAGAGGGCAATTTGTTTTGCAGTCAGCAGCAAAACATACACATACAGCCCGCAATGAGCAAACAACATAGAATGGACAATAAATAAATACAGTAGATAAGAAACAGAGGCAATACAGTTAGTGGTTTAAAAAGGTGATGGCAGCAGGAACAAATGAGTTTCTCATCCTCTTTGTCCTGCATGATGTCCTGAATCTGCGGCCTGACGGCAGCAACTTCAAATCCTTGGACAAAGGATGACTTTGAGCTGCCAAGATTGACTGAGCTTTCTTAAGAAAACTTGTTTTATATAAATGAGTAAGGTCAGAAAGGGACGATCCTGAGATTCTGACACACAGTTTAACAATGCTCTGCATTTCGTTGTGGGTTTTGACGCTGAGTGACCCATACCAGGTCACCATGCAGAATGTTAAAACTGATTCAATAAAACAGGAATAAAACTTCTTCATAAAAGTGCTGTCAACATTAAAATTCCTAAGCTTCCTCAGAGAGTGCACATGCTGATAAGCTTTTTTGCAAACAGCTTCAGTTTGGAGCTCGAAGGTGAGTTTGTCATCGATGATAGTCCCCAGGTACTTTTATTGGTGCACCACCTCAACAGCCTGGATGTTAATAAGAACAGGGGAAATGACAGAGGGATTTTTCCTGAAATCCACTGTTATTACTTTAGTCTTTAGGACATTAATGTCCAGGAAGGATGCCCTGCACCTGCACATGAGCATCAGTGCTCAGGAGGGAAACGATCACAGAGTCATCTGCAAACTTGATGATGTGCAGGTTCTCATGTCTGCTTTGACACTCATTCATGTATAGTACAAATAAAAGGGAAACATCTTCAGCTCCATCAGTGCAGATTAAAGGGAAAAGTAACCTTAGCATCACTATGGGTGTTTTCACACATGCAAAAACACGTTCTGGGCTAATGCTAATTGCCAAAAAAATGTCATCTTGACATTACATAGTATTTTTCCTGCCAGCCCTGCTGGTAACATTTTCACATGAAGTTGGTGTGAGCTGATGTGTGACTGCAGAAGGATCAAGAGTGGAAGTATTTTTTTACATTTTGAAATACTTTTATGAACCCCTGAGGGAAATTCAGTTTTACACTCTGTTATAGAGAGACATGTTTGTTAGACACACAGGCCTGAATCACACACATGCACACACAGGACCTGTGGATATCCATTAATGGAGAGATGTCAGAGTGGAGCTGTTACACACTGCTACACAGGGAGCCCACCAGAGCGGTTGTGGGTTTGGTGCCTTGCTCAAGGGCACCTCGGCAGTACTCAGGAAGTTCCCTGGCACCTCTCCAACTTCCGTATTTTTGGACCGGCGACCCTCCGATTCCCAACCTGAGTCCCTACAGTCTGAGCTACTGCCACCCCTAATGACGTTTATGATTGGTGCTATCTTCATGCCCATAACGGAGCTGCTTCATACTCTGTTCTCTCCTGTTGACACTGTGAATATGTTCAATTCGATGGGGCTGCCAGTGGCTGTGTTTGCCTGCAGCCAATTTATTTTAATTTTAATTGTTTTTGAATTAAGTGTTTTGTTTCGTTTTAGTGAATGCTTTGTGAAAGAGGGGCAGATATTATAAGATTAGTCTTCTTTCTGCTCCTTTTCATTCAAAATTTTAGATTTTATTTCATGTTTGTTTGTTTTTTTCTTAACTTTATTGTTTGTTTGAATGAAATAGATACAAACAAATAAAAAACAATTACACATAGCATTAGCATAAAGGCAGAAATGGTCATCATAGTGTCTGACTCTGTCCACCATCTCAGATTTACACAGTGTCTTCTTCACGTCTTCTGAGACTTGCCTTCCGAGACTTCAGGGGTAAGCTGACCTGAAGTTGTTGTAGCAATTTTCAGTATGTGAAAAGGGGGCATGTTAGCATTCTCATTGTGGTAAATAAAGCCTCACAGAATGAAGACAATTGGCAAGAGGAAGAAAAGAGTCAGAGGGATTAAGTAATAATGTCAGCAAACAAAAGAAAGGAAACCACATTTTAAAAAGAGATGGGCCTTAGGCAGGTAAAAACAAAAAAAGGGAAAATAAGAAGAGAAGTCCAGTTTGTCTCATGGGAAATGTTCTGCTTGGGATAAAGCCACGGTTGAATTGACTCTGCACATCCACTCAAATAGTGAGAATTGTATTTTTCTTTTAGCATAAAAAAATAAATCTGAAGTTAGGAGGTCAGCCCTGGTAAAAAAAAAAAAAAATGACTGACCATGAGAGAGAGAGAGAGAGAGAAAGCTAGCAAAACATTCTATGAGAGTATTTCTACTCTCCTTCTCTCCCTCCAACCACCTCCCTGTGACCTGGTTATGCAACTAGAGGTTATTCCTCTTTCCCCAACAATTACTAAGTCTCCATTGTGAGGAGAAAGGAGGGAAGAGAGAGGAGAGAGGAGCATATCAAGTAAAATGAGACACACAAACACACACGGGGAGACGGAGCAAAGGGGATGAAGCAGGAACAAGGAGACATGCCTGTAGGAAGAGAAGAGGAAACCTCATGTAGGGAAGGACACACAAAGGTGAAATGAGATATATTAGGGTGAAAAGAGGTTATATATAAAGACATCAGACAGAAGGAGGGAGAACGAGGGAAGGAAGCAAACAAAGAAAGAACGGACATTTAATAGAAGAGGTATAGAACTGAACTGCAATGTGCCGCCCCTCATTGAAGCTGCAGACAGATAACCACAGCTTGGTACACATCGCTTAATCTGTCAATAGTTGATTTTGAAAAAAATAATTTTTGGACCTAATTTGCTCCTGACTCGCTGAAGAGACTAGACTGCAGACCGCTTGGTTATTACTTTATTCAATGACACAACTGTATCATGTGAAGTGCCGGCCATGAAGGGGAGAGAAAGAGAGTCCTTGTCATGGTGATTTTTGTTTTAGTTTATCCATTTGATGTAACTTTGTCTTTTTCCCCATCTCTCTCTCTTTCTCTCTGGCATTTGGTAACTCAGTCACTCGTTTTTGGTTTCTAGTGTTATCTTACAGCAAAACTTTCACTGCCAGTATTGCAGTGATTTTGTTTGAGTGATTTGAATTGTGGACTCCTGAGTTTTTTTGGTGCAGCTTGCCTGTGTGCCTCACAGCCTGAGAGTTTTTCTTTTTTTTTTTTGGTGAAGCTTATACTTCTCTTTCAACTCCAGCCAGCCCTCAGTCATCACCACCTGCCTTTAGCCTTTTATTCATAAACCTAAGTTTACATCAAACACCCTCAGGCTCTCATTGGTTATAGTAGCCTAGGACACTACTTAATTAGGCTGCTTCAACACAAGCATGTGAATATAGAAGAAGAAGAAGATATCCTTTACTATTCTCACAAGGGGAAATTACTTTTGCACTTTGTTATTGACACACGTTACACACACACATGCACACACAGGATCCTATGGACTGAGACTTCAGAGTGAGGGGCTGCAAATTAAAAATGCACCAGAGCAGTTGAGTATTCAATACTTTGCTCAAGGGCACCTCGGCAATGCTCGGTAAGTAAACTGGCACCTGTCCAAGCTACGAGACCAACTTCCAGATTTGATCCTCACTGGGAATTATGGTCCAAGAGTAAATACCCCGAAATATATATAAGCACAGATGTTGGTTTGACCTTCACCAATAAAGGACACACACACACACACACATTGACACACATAATAAACAAGGGACAGGCAGATAGGATTGGCTGATAGTGATCACATGTCCAAAATAAAGCAGTGTAAGGCCAAGCCATGAAAAACGGAGAGCAGAAACATTTGCACCTTGTACATTTGTGTCAGTCACTTCTCTATTACAAATTCAGGCTTGAGTCATGTGATGTCCTCCTGAGGGCACAGATATATTACTAAAAGTTAGTCAGAGATAGCTCGCTGCAAAGCAGAAGGACACACCAAGATGTTGTGTTCACACCCTAAAGACCAGCCTAAGGAAAAGACCCAGGTCACATTTAGAGATATACAGATATATAACACTAGTTAGTGTTATGGAAATATTTCAGTGAGAATATATAAATAAAGACCAAGACCCAATCACCTTTGTGAGGTTTTATTCTTGCAAGAAGGGGTAACTGCACAGAGTGTATCATGGTGATCAGTCTGCAGAGTAACTCAAATGAGAGAGAGACTGAAGACCCCTTTTATACATGTCAAAGAGGAAGGGAGGATATTGACAAGCTCTGTTGTAGGAGATAAGCAGTTTAACAAAACCTAGACTGAAGAAGAGCAGATGTCCATTCTGTAACATCATTGTAGAGATCAAAGGTCATGCAAAAATCTCTAAAAACAGAATGTTTATTGGCCAGTTTAACCTAAAACAGCATTTCTTGAAATGTCAGACAGTTCACAACATAATTATTTAAACACCTAAACAAAATACATGTTTTCCATTACATTAGATGGGTATACTTTTGCTACAGCAGAAATCAAGACATAAGATGGATTCAGACTAAAAGATTCAACTAGCTTCTACAGGCTGGATTGCTAGATGTAAAACTAAGAGACAACATATGGTTTTATATTTTTGTTACATATTGATCAATTCCAGTTTGATTGTCTATTGAGCTAAAAAAATATATCAGTTTAAAAAAATTAACAACTTACTGTATTGACTCCAAACTAGGCCCAAGGATTACATAGTCGAGCCTGATTCATCAGATTTAGCCTATAGTCAACTGACAGTCCAAAGTTTTGTTGTTGTTTTTTTTTAAAGTGGCAGTTGACTGAGGCTCTGGCGAACGAATCATTCAGTACTCGACTCTATCAGGTCACTCTGACTCCAAACTAGTGTTTGAGTCATCGCTCTTCCCCCCCGTGTGGTGGCAGCTCTAATGGTTGGAGAGAGATATGGAATATGTTTGAGCCGCAGAGTGAAACTTAAACAAGCCACAGAAAGCGCAGTCCAGTCCATGTGAACACAGACCCGAGAACAACAACAGAGGGAGTTTAGCTTCACGTCTATATTCCACAATACTTTAAATGTAGCTCTAGCGAAAGTTCAGGCAGGAAGACTATATTTTGCACCATTGTTTTATTGTTTATTCTCATACCATGTCAAATCAATCCTCCATGCATGCTCACTCATTACTTCTCGTAATCATCACCTGGTCACATCTATCCAATAGCACTGCTCCACTCCCTCGTTGTTAGCCTATCACATTGCTGCTGTCTCTTTTAAAAATGGCTTTCTCTTCCACTAGTTCATTCATGCCATCGTTACAAGCAACCCTCCAGCTCCCCATCACCACCAAGCCTTCACAGTTTCATCACGTCCTTCATCCCATCAGCCTCAGATGACATCATCAGCCATCGTCCGGTTAACCCCAGCCATCGCAGTTTGCCTCAGATGACATCATTAACCATCTCCTCATCAACTCTAGTCTTCACAGTTCAATCAACTTCTTCATCGCATAAACCCAGACGACATCATCCGCTAACACCTCCACCACCAGTGTCTGGACTGTAAGTGGGGGGGATAGGTGTTGTTGCCACTCAGGGCAGACATCTTCAAGTGCCAGCAGCACTTTCACACACACGCACACACACACACTGCTACTGTAGTTAATGAAAAGCTACTTTGATATTGTCTCTTTCAAGAAATATGCAGTACCTCTCACCAAACACACTAAGTTAAATCAAGGTAAAATTCCCCAACCTGCCAGAGTGGTTTGTGCAATGTGTCGGTGAAATGCTGCAGAGAATCTAGTTAACCCTAACCCAAAACTGTTCGTAATACAACTGTACCTAATGTTAACAGTTTTTAACCTATACATTTATAGTTCCGATATACAACTTTCAGAGACACATTTAGATGAAAAGAGGAGACGACATCTATCGTGTGTGTATCAATAAAAGAGAAGAGAGATTTTGCCTTCTGACTTTTCTCACAATGATAATCAATTTTGAATTACCCCTGGGATCCATCTAGTTGTTTGTTTCGTGCTTGCAGCTCTTCAACTTATCTTTCTCACACACGTCCACGCACACACTCCAACTTTCTCAGCGGTACAGAAACATACCTCCAAATCACTTCCTGTTATCATCAAAGTCAGAACTTGAAACCATAGCGTGTCCAAACCTTTCTTCCCGTGTACTCACTTCCCTTCTTTGTTCTTTCTCTGGCTGCGCTCTCCAACATCTGCTTGCTGTCATTTCATCCATGTTTTGGGAGCTGGGAAACAATATTCTTTGTATGCTGCTTTGTGAACTGAGGTGAAGTTACATCAATATGTTTCAGAAAAAATGTGAATATCTATTGGCAGCAAAGCAAAGATGGTAGGGGGAAAGGGCATCATTTATTTGGGAGTTTTTAAGAATAACTGGGTCCTGTCAGATTTCTTTATGATCATGCCTGTTAATTTTAAAAAAGCAGCGCAAAAGACAAAACTGAAGAATGTAGGATGTATAGGGATCAGAGGATGGATCTCTTAAAATGTTTAATTCAATGAAATAAGCTAAAGAGACAATGTATTAATTTTGGAGTTATTAAAAATAAAACAAAATCTGCCTACTCTTCTCCTCTCTCTCCTCCCGGTGGTGGAACAAACTACCAAACTCCATTTGATCTGCAGAGTGCATCTTTAAGAAAAAGCTAAAGACCTATGACGTTGTTTAGGATGGTTATGATGCTGCTTTGCCTCTGGTCACTTCCTGTCAGCACCTGTGTGTCCAATCAGACTTAAAGCTGTTTGTTTGCACTGTGTTGTTCTTACTCTCTGATGTACGTCGCTTTGAATACAAGTATCTGCTAAGGAAATTGTAGGATTGCAGTTTACTGTCATTTTTTTAGACACAGCACTTAATACACATATAACACGTGAGCATGTTGATTTATGATCTTGATGTAAGCAAAGACTGTAATTTCTTTGACTCCCCTCATGGCTTAATTTGCAATCTGCATTTGGGAGGTTTCCTGGATTAATAATAATGAATGTTAAATAAAAGTGTAATCTTAGACTGAACACTGAAGAATCAGCAGGGAACAAATCCACTGGGAACAATGAGGAAAATAAAAATGTATTTTATACCAGTTTTAATTGTAATCTCATCTCAAGTCGTTACCTAAAATGTACAGATACTCAAAACAAATTCAGGGTTATTAATTATTTATCTTTTTTACTTTATTTATCCTGAGGGAAATTTAACTTTTCACTCTTATGTTATAGTGAGACAAGCTACACACACACACACACACATATGCCTGCAAGCACAAATTGGACCTATGCACGGGCATTTATGGAGAGATGCAAGAGTGTGGAGATTGAGAACAGTTGGGGCATCAGTGCCTTGCTCAAGGGCCCTTCAGCAGTGCTCAGGAAGTAAACCAACTCCTCTCCAGCAACCGATCTCAATTCCATCCGGTTTTAGTCTGGAAAGCTAATTTCTTCTTTATGTGCACAGACTGGAGAGGTAATTTTTTTTTAAAAACTCAACTATTTTGATTTTGTGAAGTGTAAGAGTTAGGCACAATTTGTGGCATGACTGTGTTGGCAGCATGCAGGTATTTTTGCCAGGAGGTATTATGCAGGTATTGTTTGCCAGGAGGCTTAAGACCATCCTCAGCTCTAACTCTTTGCCTGTTACTAGGCTGACAGGAAACTTAGATTGAGATACCATTTTCTACACGGCAACCACCATCATTGGGCTTCTAAATTCCCATTCAATAACCAATGAATGAGGTCACTGGGACTACATCCATGTTTTATACAATCCAGGCTGCCGCCCCCTAAATAAGAACTATCCTTTCCTACTCTCAACTGACCTTCAACATGAAAAAAACTCTTGGGTTTGATAAATATGTTTCCCTTTGCCTGACAATGGTAATACCAGAATTTATCGCCAAATGGTTTTCGCTTGACATACTGACTGAGATAAATATAGCTCTATGCAATCTATCTCCCTGACTTTCATTTTTCAAGTTCTCTGCCTCTTTACTTCTGCACTCCCCTACTCCCTCCCTTCCCTTTCTCCTTCATACACACTTTTGAATAATTAAGATGCAATAAATCCCACTGCCACATCAGCTTCCGACTCAGTCCTCTCTGCTATATATGTATGAGGACTGTATTTCCTGGTCATGGCTGTGAGACTGCAGCTGAAACTGCACAGCGAGACGATGTGTTTTAGGAGCCGGCGAGAGGAAAATAGCAAGTTGCTCCAAGAGGGCACTTAAGCATGAAAAGAAGCCTACTTTATCGATTGTCACACTTTTCAGAAATGCCAGGCTTCGGTGCCAAACAAAAATCTATGACATGCCACGTCCTCAACTGCAGTTGGACGTCTTGCTGGAATCCTTGCGGATGCATGAAGAAGGCAGCAGAATGCAAATATCTGCTGGATGAAAGCTCTGAAATCGGCTCAGAAATGCTTCGATCCAGCTTTTCTTTGGCCCTCTTGGGTGATTTTATTTGGCCTTCCCATTCTTCACACTTGAACAACCCAGGGCACACCTGGGTACACACACTTACAGAATACACACAGCCTCCCTGTCTAAGCTTATAAACGCATGCGTAAAATGCTCAGGCTTTTGGTTTAAAAAAAAAAAAAAACGGTCAAACCCTGTAACTCCTAATGCAGCTAATCTTCATTTCACGCAAACACGCATACAGACTCCTGGTGTCTGTGTTCGAGAGATAACCCAGAAAGGATTAGCTAACATGTTGAGCTGGAGAAAAAAACTACCTTGGCTGTGTGTGTGTGTGTGTGAGGAGGGGGGGGGGGGGGGGGTAGCATCAGAGCAGAGAAACTGTGGTATTTGTTTGTTTGTGCCCTAACCATTTTGGTGCCCTAGGCAGGATGTCAGCAGTTGCCCCTTATATTTCAGACAGTTTGACCACTAATCACAATATTCATACACTTAAAGAAAACTGGCCTACAGCTTCATATTTAACAATTTATTTATTTTAAAATAAAAAATACTTCTAAACAATGAATTAATAAAATGGTAATAATACTAATATTTCTTGTGAATAAATACAAATAACTAGTGTAACAGAACAAACAATACCAAACAGTGCAGAGAGCAGAAGTGGTCACAGGCGGGCGGCCCAGGGACAGCAGGGGATGGATTTAAATGTTTTATGATTGCATCTGGAGAGAGAATATGAGCATTTGTGAAACAATCTGCATTTTATAATATATTATTATAAAATATTGTTTTTTCTTCAGAGCAGTACAGAAACCTCAGCATAGTTTTTCATATGAGCTCAAACGTTTTCCTAACCAGACCTACAGCATACACAAATATCTATTCAGTGAGGACTTCTTGCACAAAATGCGTTCATGCTTTTAGACATTAATACTCTAAAGACAAGAGCTTAAAACTATTAATGACAACAGGAGGTGGAAAATAAACATTTTAATCAACTAGGCTGAAAGCTAACTAAGTACAGAAATGTATTTTAATATAAAAATAGGTTTTGTGTTCATAACATAGCCTACTTCACAAAATAAGTGTATTAAACTGGTTATTTTCTTAAAATGAATCATCTTTACCTAATGAATGTACAGTGGAAAATGCTAGGCGCCCCTAGCATTTGCATATACTGCCTATGTCACGGGCCGGCCCTGTGTTTGTGTGCCAGCAGCACTTTCACACACACACACACACACACACACACACACACACACACACACTGCTACTGTAGTTAATCAACAGCTACTTTGATATTGTCTCTTTCAAGAAATATGCAGTACCTCTCACCAAACACACAAAGTTAAATCAAGGTAAAATTCCCCAACCTGTCAGAGTGGTTTGTGCAATGTGTCGGTGAAATGCTGCAAAGAATCTAGTTAGAACATTTGGATGTCTGTCAGCCATAAGAGTGACAGAAAATAGGAAAGACTGATTTGGTTGGCAGGACCCAAAGTAAAAAGAAAGATTGTCAATGTACAGAAGATTACGCCAAGAATAGAATTGGGAGACTAAATCCAGGACACCATCTGGAAGGTTTTTTTTCCTTTTTTTCTGCTGGAAAAGTTTTGTTGGTGGTCAGAGAGGGAGAACCTGGAAAAGGCTGTAGGGAATAAGCTTTGCTTTGGTAAAGTGTAGCAGGAGTCAGAGTTATCAGAGCTATCATTTAATATGTGTCCAACACTTCCATACTTCAATACAATCAGGAGCAAAAAAACTTGAATCCTCTTAAGCTTGCTGTTTTACATATTTAAAACAAAAGAATGGGATATCTGAATAATTACGGACAGACAAGATAAAGGCTGTATTTGTACAAAATGTATTCCTGAAGTCTATCCCACACTAAAAGATTTTGAAAGTCTAAACAGATGTTGAAAATGTGAGAGACCTCACACAGGCCAACAAATGATGAAGAACTTAACATTGTGTTTCTAAACTTTGGAGTAAATCAAACGTAGTAAACAAAGGGCAGGAAGTTTTAGCAATGGACATTTTTGGCCTTCTTTATACTGAAATTGAAAAAACTATAATGAGGTTGACATGAACTTGGGCGGCACAGAGCTCGAGTTGGAGGTGAGTACAAGTCGATGTTCATGTTTTTCCTTCTTCAGTCAGCTTGCTTCAATCCACAAATGGGTGCTAAGCTGCAGTCTTTAGCTCTGTAGGGACTTTGTTGGTAACCAGAGGGTGAAACTTGGTCTGGTAGCAGGTAGCTTTTTCTAAGTCAAATCACTCTAAACATACAGTACCTCAGGAGATCTTAGCTAATCTTTAGAACCATCAAAAAAATCAGGAATTACCTTCTTTTGTCGGAAGTGGAGAATCAAGCTCAGAATCGACTTGATTATCTTATATACCCTACTTTACATGACCAACCAAGAATAACACAATAGGAATACCACTTTAACATTCATAAACAGGTAACACACACATACATGTATGAATGAATGAATGTAACCACAAAGAGATACAGTATATGCAAAGAATACAAGGATGAGCCATTATTAAAAACAGTCCATGAGAATGGCATAGTTAAGAACAGTAGATGTTTACACCTGCAGAAATTCACAAGTGAATTTATACTTTATTCTGAATAAAATCTGTTCAGTAGCTGAAACCAACAGAATAAAACATTTGACCCAATGCTAAATAATAAGCAGATCTCAATATCAAGCCCATTATCAATTAAAGCAAAATGATATTTTATGTGATGATACTGTAGAGGGAGAAGTTTACCATGATGGCATGAGAGGAGAAGCAAGAAGCTGCCTTAGGGGTAACTCTCTATGTGCTGTTTCTTCCCCCACATCATTCTCTCTTTCTCTCGGGCATTTTTAGGCCTGCTCCCTATCAAATGTGGAAACTCAGTGTGAGTTTCATTTCTCTGGAAGAAGGAACATCTTCACACTCTGCTTGTCATGGTTCCACATTTAGCTATATCTGAAATGCAGGTGCTAGACCATTAGACTGGCTTGCAGGATTCTCTATCACTTTGTTTTCTTTTTAACTTTCCCAGGTGCCCCCCTTTCAGCATGTCTATGCTTGGGCTTCACTTCACTTTATAGCTGCAGGGCATCTGAGGAGGTGGTCTGGTGGGCCCAGTTAAGCCCTGGGCCTGCCTGCAGAGGCAAGACAGTTTAAAGTAACAGGCGAGGCAAGAGGAAGAGAGTGAAGTTATGGTATAATCTTGCTTTCTAGTATATTGGTAAAGGGGACCAATGCCCAGTTCAGACATCATGTTTTTTTTTTTTTTTTTTTAGGTATACATTATAAACTTAACCAACCTGATTTAGTCTGGGTTTTTTTAACACACTTTAGTGGTAAACAGCACTTATCTAGAAATATCATGTGTGACAATCGGGAACTGTATCAGAGTTCAAGAGACTTGTTCAATCGATGCTTAGGAACAATGAGTCACTAAGCCGATGACACAAAGACGCCAGGTGCGGCAACTCCACAAATGCCTCAGCTCATCTTGGTAAAAAAACAGCTGGGACAGCCTGTGGAACGCCTGTGCATGCGACCATAAAAATAAGTGGGAAAAATGGATTTGAGCAAACGTAGAGCTCTCACTCTTATTTTTATTTTGATGGGGAGTGGGTAAAATGTCTTTAAAAACGGGGGGTTTTGGTACATTACATTAAAAAAAAATAAAAAAAGGAAACAGTATAGTGAATTCCACCATTTATTCAGTGAGCTCTGTCTGGTAAGAAGTAAAGCCCGCCTCCTACTTGATCTGATTGGTTGCTTTGGCCAAAAGTGAGATTGACGCGCCCTGCGAGTCTGGATTTTGAGCTGAAAAGTCGAATATTATTTCACTTTTATGCATACCCAAAAACAGCAAAGAAAACGCCTCGCACAACGCTGTGCCAGAGGAAAACAATGGTTTTGCTGGTGATGCTTTTCTAGTGACATCTCTGCATTATTGGACCCTTAGACACTAACCATTAACTATCACACTAACTATTTGACGCAGGGTCTCCCAAACTAGAATAATGACTCCTTAAATGGACAGAAACAAGATTGTAAGATATTTATGAACCACTAATATATGTGTCCAGTTTAAAATATCTACATTGTGATTCTGTTAATCTTCCATGCTGGCCTCAGTGGCAGTCAAGTCCTTATCCTCAGGACAGGGTTGTGCATTTCTATATTTAGCTTTTATTTGACAGTGACAATAGAGAGATAAAGTGAGACAGAAAAATGAGACATGCAACCAAGATCCCCAGCTGGAGACAAACTGTGTACTAAAATCCCTAAGGGCCATCAGGGGACCCCAGATCACACAACATTTCAAACACTTCCCCAAGTCAACTAGCTAGCTTAAGAGAGAATACATTTATCCTGATGTTGCTGAAAACTGTGAAGTATTTAAATGTAATTTAAATGAAAGGACAGCAGGTATGGTTTTCTACTCCCTGTATACCTCACAAGCAGGTAAAATAAGAAACATACACAAACAGTCTCCTGCCTTAAGGTTGCAACATTTTGAGATGCACCAATTACAACCTTCTCCCTTCCGCAACTTTGTGTGTCAACCAACGTTAGACTCATTTCTTTTCTCCAGTGGTCCACAAAAAGTCCCAATTCCCAAAAATGCAACGGCCTTTACCAAATGATAATAAAGATATGTTTTGATTTAGTGAGGAAAATATTGGCAGTTGGGGGAAAAAAAACTGACGTACTGTAGGGGCAAACCATTTATAACCGTTTCCCTGTCTTCTCTATTCTTCCCTCTTTTCTCATGAAAATGAGAGAGTAGAGGACAATATGCAGCAGCCCGATCTTGCAGATGGGCGATTTAAGCCCACATCAGGGCATGCACTCTTGATCTACTTCCCCCAACCTTTTCTGTAGAGATCTCTCAACTGACTTTTCTCTTTGTCTTGCACTCTTTTTGCCATTCTTTTCCATGTGTTGAAAGTATATACTCACCATGTTGGAATAACAGTTAGTCTACTACAGAGCGTCATTGTTCCACCAACAAATCAATCCTGTTTGACTGACCTGACCATCAGGGGCCATGTGGTAGGTGGTCACCGCCTGGCTAGCTTGCATTAAAAAAGCTTTGGTCTGTTGAAGCTGCAAGGACATGCAGTAAGTTATGTAACTTATCAGTAGGTCATAGGGGCAGGATTGGGATGATTGATTTACTTTCATTAAGATAAAGTATCTGGTGTTTAATTTAAGACAGGGACTGTCTGAAAATGGCAGTCTTGCACTGCACTTGTTTCAAATTAGAAAATATTTGGGTTTTAGGATGATTAAGTAGCAGCAAGAAACCTTCAGCAGCTGCATCAAAACCGCCAAGCATACTCTGACTCTGACTGAAGAACCAGCTAAAGAGGACATGATGAGCAGGTGTCATGAGCTGTCCTCAGAACTGGCAGCACATGAGGAGACCAATCAGAACCTGCCGAACAAACTTGATCTCAAAATGTTGAGAGCTAACGGTCTCCATAAACAGCTGGATGAAGTCACAGTTCAGCTTTTGGAGACAGCCAAGAAGAACCAGGTGTTTGTTGAGAACTTGGCGAGCTGAGGAGCTGACTGCAGAGAGGAGATGGAGGCGGTAAAGGAAGAGGTCTTCAGTGATGAAGTGTTGAAGAGCAGCTGCCTTGATCTGCTCTCCAAACGTAGAGTACAGGAGGAGACAAGTCAGACACAGCAGAAGAAGGAGGAGGAACTCCACAGGGAATTTGATCTCAAAATGTTGAGAGTTTACGGTCTCCATGAACAGCTGGATGAAGTCGAACATTAGCTTTTACAGACAAATAAGAAGAACCAGGTGTTTGTTGAGAACCTGGCAGATGTAGCTGAAAAGGTGACTGAGGTGGTGAAGGAAGAGGTATTCAGTGATGAAGTGTGGAAGAACAGCTGCCTGAACTGTCGCCCAAACAAACACAAGGAGACAAGTCAGGCACTGCAGAAGATGGAAGACCTCCAAAAACAAGAGGAGACCCAATGGTTGAGGGCTGAAAGCCTCTTGAAAGAACTGGAGGAGATCAGGCTTCAGCATGAGGAGGGTCTCGAGCTGTCTTCCAAATGGGCAGCAGAGGAGGAACAATCATACAAGCAGGAAGAGATCTCTACATGGAGGAAGATCAAGAAGGCCATCACTCAAAGATATCACCGCCAATTCAAGCAGCAGAAGAAGACGCAGCTGCTGCTCCATATGTGACAATCACTCCCCAACACACAGGCTGTAACAGGCCAAGCAGTCACAGTGGGAAGATATAAAGTCCTGACTGACAGAAGCCGCCTGGTTTCTGTCCATGAGGAGTCTACATGGTCACATTGTGTCTGAGCAGGTTTTTCTCCAGGCCGCTCCGGTTTATTCCCACACATAAATTTGGACTTAATTAAAGATATGACACAGATTTCGTGAAATAAGCATTCTTTCTGTGTCTTTTGATTTATCTACGACTACTTTTAAGTATTTTTCATACTGCTGCTTGTCCTGAGAGTTTTAAGGTGTGACAAAATCAAACAGTTTGTTTTCTGAATCTGTCTTCAAATGTATGCATTGTCATTTTGAACGAAGCAAAGAACACAATGTGAACCAATTGGTATTTTTTATGTTAGATTATCTGACCATTTATCTTGACTTTGAAGGTTAACCCACACACACGCACACACACGCGCACACACACACACACACACACACACACACACACACACACAGAAGCATGTGTTTAGTCTCTTAAGCAGATTCATGCACATTAAAGAACTGCATGACTGAAGAGTACATTAGGGTCCTGTTGCATTATGGAAATGTAGTGTTTGATTAACTTTGAAGGCAAAGACACACCAATGCACTACAATGTTGAGGGAATATTAAAAATGAATTAAAGTACATAATGTGAACGATGTATGGGTGAGGTAAGCTCCTCTACTTCTCCTGCTGTCCCTGCGTGTCGACGCTGCGTGCAAACAGACATGTAGAAGATAAATCATCTCTAAAACTGTTAAACTTCCACAAGGCATCTTCACAAACATGCAGAAAAACTGTCAAACGTAAACACATTACAGGCCCAGTAGAAGGTATGTCAATCCTCATATGCATCAGAAAGACTAAAAAAACAAACAGTATTGTAATTTCTACAATTCTACAATTCACTTAGCAGACTCTTTTATCCAAAGCGACGTACATCAGAGAGTAAGTACAACACAAGCAAAGATCTAGAAAAAAGGGAACAATGTGAGTAAGAGCAAACGATCAGCTTTGAGTCTGATTGGACACACAGGTGCTGACAGGAAGTGACCAGAGGCAAAGCACAACATTGAGGGCAGTTCTTGAGAGCTCTAATCAGTATAGAAACCATCTTATAAGTCGTCGTTATCAAACAAAAACCATCGTCATTACCATCATCATCATCAATAATATGGAGACCATCATCATTAAGTTAGTAGGTATTCATGAAAGAGCTGGGTCTTTAGCTTTTTCTTAAAGGTGCAGAGGAAATTATCTCCCTCCTTTCGTCTGTGTTTGTGTACGTGTATATGTGATATATTTTATAAAAGCACATATGTCTGCGCCCACAAACTGTAAAAAAAAAAAATACAAATTTTAAATCTTTTCCAATAGATTCAATACATGTTCTGTTCAAAGCAGCTTTCTACCGCCACAGAAACCCTTTGCACCCTTCTTTTCTAGTTGACTGTTTACTTTATGTCCATGTGTGTATTTGTCCCTTTTGCATGTCAGCTGTGGCGCATGTGCTGACAGCAGGACAAATAACAGGGCTTCAGTAAAGCATAAACAAACACTGTTTGGGGTCACAGCATCTGCTGGATGAGTTCATTGCCACAATATGTCAGAGTGGCTGAAATATTTACATTTGTTAGAGGGATCTAGACAAATGGGACTCCTTCAGCAGTTCCTTTATTTGTTCAAGATCGAGAGTACAGTGAGCTCATTTCCTGATAGTGTGTTCATTATAGTAAAGATAGAAACACACTAAAACAGCGGCTGTAGCTCAGTGGGTAGAGTCGTCGTCAACTGGAAGGTCAAGGGTTCGATTCCCAGCTTAGCAAAATATCTGATGTGTCCTTGGGCAAGACACTTAACCCTGCAATGCTCCCGCTGCTTAAGTGGCGGTGTATGAATGGATTAGTACTTACTCTCAGATGTACGTTGCTTTGGATAAAAGCGTCTGCTAAGTGAATTATAACATTAAAACAATATGGGGCTTCATCTAAGTCTTTTTGGACACAGATTCTGAATACAACCTCACTAAAGAAAGAACATGTTGAAGAGTTCATGTGTCAGTTTTCTCCATAGAAATTAAACAACTACCTTCATGATGAATAAAAATGCAATAAAAGTAATTTAAAGAAGTAACTATATGCTGATCAGTCCCACTCTCCCTCAATTTTAATTTTGTTCTCTCCTGGTTGATTTTAAACTAATTTTCTTTCATTGTAATGAACTGCCTCTCCATACCTGCATGTTGAATCTATCTTATTCCTGTTATTTGCATTTTTACAATTTTGGCCTCTCTGTTGATCTCTGTTCTGTTGTTGTGTTGCTGTATTTGCTTTGTCTGTCACAGCACTTTGTAAACATTTGTTTTTAAAGGTGCTATATAAATAAAGATAAAAAAACAAAACTGTCTTGTTCCTCTTCCATTGGTCCATTGGTCCAGTTCTGATAGTCCATTAGCCTGTGTTGGGACTTTTTGTCGTGGACAGGGGTCAGCATTTGCAACCCGGCCCGATCTTGACTACACGGCTCCATATGCAACAAACAGTGATGCCCAGTGTGTTCTTACAGCCAACATTTACTTTTCCAGAAATGTTGGGTCGGACCACACATGCCAGTCTTTGCTCCCCACGCACTTCAATGAGCGTTGGACGCAAATGACCTTGTTGCGGGTTCACCGGTTTACCTTCCTTGGAAACTCTTTTGGTAAATACTGACCATGCCCACTGCTCACACAGCATCGCAATTTGCACCCTGTCAAAGCCGCTGGCATCCTAACCTTAACCCATTTTCCTTGCTTTCAACACATAATCAAAATGTTCACTTATTGCCAAACATATGACACATTGGATTCTGACAGATGCCATTTAAATGAGATGATCACTGGTATTCACTTCACCTGTTTTGTGGTCATAAGCTTATGGCTGATAGGTGTATATATTTAGAAAAGCAAAATGGGAGGGTTATCTTTCTTCAGCAAAGGTTTTTGTTTAGCCACATATAGTTTGGGCTCTCTGTTTTATTGGAGGCCTTTTCAGTTTGAAAAACATTCAGGTAATCAAAGCAGCTCTTATTTCTTTCTAGTGTGCCCCCCATAGCCCCATATCCAAAGTTGATGTACTTGGATGAGTGAGGGAGTAAAAATATAGCATCCAAACAAGCAGCATATGGTCTAATAAATAAAGTACATTAAGGGCGTGTCTTGCTGGGCATATAAACTGAGCAAAGAGCAGGATGCAAGGCACTAAGTGGTTTTAGGAAGCCTATTTAATACTTGTTTTCTGAATGTGGATTGAATCAAACCTTTCAGAGTCTCATCCATTCCACTTAAAAGCCAGGAACATATGGCTGGTTTTAGACATTAATCTTAATTAGTCCAAGCTTTTGCAAATTGTATCCTTTCACTGTGCCTAAGTAGAAGAAAAACAAACGGAGGCCACTGTATGAAATATAGCGATTCTCCCACACCAGCAGCAGACATTCTTGCCTGATCATGTCTTTATTTCCTACTGCATCTCAAATGGGCATTGGACAGTATTTACCCCATATAACTGAATGTGAGCTTGTTAGCTGGCACTGGTAGTTAAACATGAGGGATGTAATAAATTTACCTCCTGTTGAGTTCAAAACTCACCTATTATGCCCATCTAACTATCCCAGCACAGCAACATTTAAACTGCAGAAGAGTACTGAATTATGGACTTTAAATCAGGTTTTTGTTGGCCAATGGAGCGAACCATTCCTGCTACCTCAAGATAACATTGCACCACCAATAACACTCACCACATCTCATTTTAATATCATAACAACCATTTGTGTACAGACAGGCACCAGTGTGGGCTTTGGGTCTGAAATGGCAACTGCAGTCATTTGAAATTGGAAAGATATTAGTGCTGCAATGTGCACCTCTTTGCATCAGGGGAAAGAGAGGGAGAATCAGAATATTATAATACATCTCCCCATGAATTATTTCATTCTTGATTTAACCCTTTGTTTCCCTTTAAAGTGGGTTTCTTTCCCCTTTATCTAGACGGGCTTGAATTTATTAAAGTTGTCATACATTTGGTTTTAAGTTTTGCTGTCTGGGTTGTCAACAATTTGTTAGCTAGCGAACTCAGGTTCTAAGCTTGTTTTAGTACTGTAGCATTGGAAAGAAGCTAGTGGCAAGGCTCAGGAGAATGCATCCTTTGGATTTTACAGAAAACATGCAGGATCTCTGTTCTGCACCAGGACCAGGATGACTGTTCTTATTTTTCCAGCAGGGTCCAGGTGCTGGAGGATGAAGTATGGCTTTGTTTATTGCTAGTTGCACAGACCTGTGGCTCAGTTGGTAGAGTCGTCGCATCAACTGGAAGGTCGAGGGTTTGATCCCCAACTGGGCAACATGTCCGATGTGTCCTTGGGCAAGACACTTAACCCTGAATTGCTCCCGCTGCTTCAGTGGCAGTGGATGAATGGGATTAGTTACTTCTGATGGACGATACTACATAGTGACCACTACCATCAGTGTGTGAATGTGTAGGTGTGACCTGTGGTGTAAAAGAGCTTTGAGTAGTAGGAGGACTAGAAAAGCGCTATGTAAGCTCAAGTCCATTTACCATTTACCTGTTGGCTCAGTAAGCAACCAGCATTGCTTGTTTTTCAAAATGTTCAGAATGTTAAATGAGCAATATGGAACTTGGAAACCTTGCATTTAAAATGTGTTCTTCAGTCCAAATTCAAACCATACTAAAGAGCTGTCTCCCACCACCCCCTCCTCACTAGAGTTAGAATCAGTTATATCTGAACTACATGTGGCGGTCCTTCCATGTTATTATATTTGTGAAGAACTACTCTAAATTGTACCAGTAACAGTGAGCGGCATAGTATAAATGAGGCAGCTAATAATAATGGGGCTAATGCAGGCTGTGTAATTGCCTGTCGTTCACATAACTATTATCTTAATTCTCTCAGGACCACTTAACTCACAGCAGACTGTCCTTACAGTTTCCACGTGGTCAGGTCTCGGTAGGCACTATTCTATTACATTGTCTCCCTGCTGCTGTGAAAGCAGTGTCTGCAGTATAAAGTTCACTTACTGCTTCCTGCTGTTATATGCTGGTGAACAGTTACGGTGTCTACTTATTTTCAAGCAATTTGACACTTTGAAGAATTGTTGGTTGCAGTGGTTGATTGACCATTATTCAAATCCAGAAACACACCTTCCTATGTAATGTACATTTTATTCTGAAGCATTAACCTTTGAGCTGTTATTTCAGTCAAACTGAAATTGATTTGGACTTCTTCCTTATACTAAACCTCTTTATCTAAGCATAAATTAACATTGAAGTTCTACGTCAATTTTAGGAAAGAAAAAACCTATTGACATATTACACTCCTTTTCAACAACTTTAAATAAATCTCAGAGCTCCCCAAAACATGTCTGTGAAGTGTCTTCCAACAAATCCACTCTGATCCTGCATTTTATGATGCCTATGAACCCCTCTATTTCAGGCTGTTACTGTGTCTTTACCTTCACGGTGAGAAGGCAGACTCAGAGGGCAGAACAAACACCTATCGCTGTGGTAGTGTAACCCACATGGGGGAGGGGTTACTGCCCTTTGTGATGTCATGAAGGTAAAATCTCCAAATGACCTGCATGAGCACACATATTCTGAAAAGTGGAGCAGGCAAAAGACAGAGAGGATGAACTTTTCTCATAATTAGGGGGGTTTGTTGACAGGCTCGGAACAGGTCTATCTTTGAATAAGTGACCTTTAACACAATGAACTAGTATCATGCCAAATTCTAAAAGATGTCAGGTGAGTTTATATAACTTTAGTGACATTGACTTTAATGTAGGTGTGATGTATGCTCAGCATTCTATGATGTACCTAATTAGTTACCTAATCAATTAAATAATCACCCAGCAGTATTTACCCTGTTAACAGTGTTGACCATCGTTGTCTATTTCAGGCTGCTGGAGTTTAATGATTCTTTTTTGCCATTGGCTGTTGTCTGTTAGGGGAGGGGTGAGGTTACATGCATATTCTGTGAAATATGATTAATTTAGTAAACATTACAGATGGCAGTATTTCTGCTTCTATTTTGTTTGATACAACTTAAGCATTCTTGCAAGGCTGCATGGCACTGATTTATGACTTACACAAAACTGTTCAAATATGTGAGGCAGATGTCACTCAGGATATGATCATCTAAGCCTCCACAGTCTTGAGTCATGGTCTCCACAGCAATACGAGCTGTTTTTTGACTCCTTCTTGAACATTCATGGCTGTTTACTTCATTACATTTGTGTGGATACTTAATGGGCCTGTCAACATTTGGGATATATTTCTTTTTTTTACCAGAATCCCACTGTGATGTCACAAGTTGAGCAAATTTGAAACAGAGCATTTTTCTCTGTGTTGTAAGACTTATGCAGACCACAAACAAAGGACTGGATGGGTTTATTTCACATTTTGTGGGTCAGTAGACACTCAGGTTACCCAAATATATATTCAAAAACACTGTAGAAGTGGGTTTTTCATAATAGATGATATAATTTTATGATTTGATTCAGTAGATATCTCACATATTGAACATTTAAGTATCCATACAGCTTATGGCATTTTGTAAACTACATCACAGTGTCTAAAGAAGCTTGGATAACAGACATTTTAACTGGAACACTTGGAGAGTCATAGAGAGGAAGCATTCTGCTCTTGAAGGCACGAGGCTGTGTTATCAAGATCACAGCCAAACAGCATGAGGTAACTTTGGAACATCCAGAGTGAAGTGTGAAAATGGCAGATCTGTCTCCCTCCCGCTGTTAGAGGGGCTCAGGGAATCTTTGGGCAAGAACATCCAGAACTTTTAACTGTCATTTTTGAATCCTCCCTATCTTCTCGGGCACTTCTTGGAGGCTTTGATGGTCCTATAGACAAGTCAAGATGAATCAGTCTTTGTCTCAGATCTGGCCTCTGAGTCTTTGTTCTTTGCTGATAAAGGGAAGCAGTTCATCCACCTGCGGGGGCAGCATAGGAGATGCACTCAAAGCTTACTGTCTGGGCTTTGAACTGGTCTGATCCGACAGCTCTATTTGTATAGCACTTTTCATACAACAGAAATGTAGAACAAAGTGATTTGCATGAAAAGAAAATTGATCTATCCCCTCTCACTAAAGTTCTTCTCCAGATTAGGGACATGTTCCTTTATCTTAAACAGAGAAACTTCCTGTTTTGTCTGCGTAAGGAGTTTTTCGATTCTTTTTTGATTCAGAGGTCCTTTTGAATGTCCTTTTCATGCAATTGAGGCCAGCCATCCGGTGCAGAGGGAACATTCCTGCTGCTTGTTTCGATTATCTCAGTTAATCACTACCGGAAGGTAATGTTCAGACCAAGGACAAAAACAAGCTTCATGATGCTGATACTATAAATTATACTTTTACCATAGCTCTGGTATATGCCCAATGTTCCAATTTTTCATGCAGTATTCTCTTTCTATTTAGTTTTTTTTTCTTTTATGTTACACTTGGTTAAAATCTATGGTCCTTATTTCCTCTTTACAACATCAGGGGTCCATAGATCAGCACTTGGTCAAAGGAGGATACTGAGACAGTTTCAAATAGGGAATCAATACCTAATAACGGTGCATTGAAACAGGCTGATAGTAACCAAGCAAAGGGGGAGCAGAGTAGAACAACAATCTGGATTTACAGTTAGTTTTCTTGTGAATATTATTTTGGTAGAAAAACACACCAGGGTTTCATCATCTTCCAAATTGAACACTTGCAATTTTTCCGTCTGATGTCTTTTATTAATAAAAAACAAGGTACTTAAAAGATGTGTGTCAGAGATTGCTGTTAACCATGAGCCAGAGAGAGAGAAAGAGGCCTCTTCATTTTGTACTTGGAACACTCCAATAAGATATTTTATAAGAAAAATGGTCCAATTCTTTGGCTGGTTTTAAACAGACACAGGTTTACAACAAAGCTACAGATGTATCTCAGACTGGAGTACGTTTCTGGTCAGGATAATATGAAGGGTTACAGAAAACCACAGGATAAAGAAGAAAATATATCTTCATAAGGCTTAAATAGACAATAGGCCTTTTCAGATTGTGATGATTCAACATCCTTCTAAAGAAGCTCTGCTGTTCTTCATATTTATTCTGCAGCGGCGTACTATAGGTGTCTGAATCTATCATTTCACATTGTGTTATGACGTTGCATGACGTGTATAGAAACAGCTCGGAGTCCTCATACACACTCAAGACATGCACAAATCTTACTGATCCCATCAGATCCCTGTTACTTCCTCCAGTGCTGGCACAGAGGTGGGACGACTCGTTCCCACCATTAAACCTTTGTGACATTCATATTGAAGATGAAATGTCACATGGCCTTGAACTGGCAATATGAAAAAGACAAATGAAACAACAAATATCCAATGGATTTATTCCATGCCAACTGAGTGATACAACTAACAGAAGGATCCAGCTAGCTTCTTTCAGCCTATATGTGGAATATACAGAGTGTGAAGTTAAATTTGTCCAACAGCCTCCAGTTTCAAATCAAAGGAAAGTGTTCTTTTGAAAACTGATCCATCTAGTGACTTATTATTATGTTATGTTGTGTTTTTTTTAAATTTTAGTTTCATTGTCATTTCCTGTTTTATTTTGTACTTTCCTTTGTCTCTGGCCGTGTCTGTAATCACTCATTATTCACTATTCACGAGTGAATACGTCATTTTGTAGTGGTGTTCGAATTCTGAGTGAGCATAATCATACTCTATATAGTACACTCGTATCCCACAATGCATTGTCAAAAGTACTGTACAACCGATGGTCACTTTCCAAGCAATATAGATCACCATGCATTGTGGTTCAAAGATTTTTGCGAGCAGAAAGTGGCGTTTGAATGTTTCATATTTGCAGTCCATGCCTTTGACTTGACTGTTCTCAGGCGGACGAGAGGAGCGACCAGCATGAACACAGAAACGTTTTAACTGAAATCTCAAAGCTGCTTTTAATTCAGACTAAAAGAGTTTAAACAGAGTAACATTATTTTGTCCTCATGAGGATGACAGGCAGATGACAACAATGTTATATTTATGCATTATTGTTAACTGTTTTGTGAAAATACACTCAGTATAATATAAGTTCACTAGCAAGGACCACGCCTCAACAGTATTAGTTTGAATATTTAATGTGAATTGTAAGATATATTGACAGATGTATGTGTATGAGAGGGGTGAAGGTGTGAGATGGCCGTCGTCTTTCAGGCTGGTCTGGGAGGTTGATCGGGCGAGTGAGAGACTCAGAGTTGGGGTTCCGTCTCGGGTATGGATCCACCCGAACTGATTACGGCCCCAGACTGTACCTGAAGTGAGAGAGACGTGGGAGAGGCGTGTGCCGACTTGGATGGGAAGGGATAAGGATGGAGGAAAGGGATGAGGAAGAAGGGTGAATGGATGAGAATTAGGGAAGGGATGAGGAAGGAGGGAAGGGATGAGGAAGGAGGGAAGGGGTAAGCAAGGAGGGAAGGGGTAAGGAAGGAGGGAAGGGATGAGGAAGAAGGGTGAATGGATGAGGAAGGAGGGAAGGGATGAGGAAGAAGGGTGAATGGATGAGGAAGGAGGGAAGGGATGAGGAAGGAGGGTGAATGGATGAGAAGGAGGGAAGGGAGGGTGGGTAGAAGGATCTGAGACAAACAGTGTGTGGTGAGGTGACCAGGTGTTAAGTAGGCTGTCAGGTAATTGGAGGTGTAGTTTTAGGCGTGGTCCTGCTCCCGAACCTAAGTTAATACATTAACTCCATTTATCACTGAAATTCATGCTGTTATTCACCCTCATTATAAATCCTTGGCAGGAGTTAAGCTGCATGTTTTAGTTGTGCTCCCCCACCCTGATTCTACTCGCCTGTGTGTCATTATCCCCTGATTGTCTCTGTATTTAATCCCAGATGTGTTGTGTGTGTTGCCTCTTGTTGCCTTATTTCAGCAAGTCTTTCTCATGAGTTTTCTAGTGTTTTGACCAGCATCTGCCTTTTAGCCTGACACTTTGGATTTGTTTTCTCAGCTGATTTGATCACCTGTGTACAAACTTAGACTATGAAAATAAACTGTGCCTTTTCATTATACTCCGCCATCTGTGAGCCCACATGGTTGGGTCCAACTGGTTCTGATATAAACAACAATTTGAAAAATAAAACCGGTTCGTTTTCAGAAAAATGCAGACGTCAAAAATAGATGAAAGAGAAGTAAAACTTTGTTCCAACAGTTTGAAAATTAACAAGTTGGGAGAATAAGGAAAAAGTTAAAGTTCTGTTTCCACAGAGATTGGAGTGGTTTCTACTTCAGTGAACGTCTTCTCAATAGCTTTGTCCATCTCTAAACCAATTTTTAAAACCCTGACTGTTTCTTTTTTTTTTTTACTTGAGCTGTTACTACGGTCAGTGATCCATCTTCAGTTCTAATATGTTTTGGTTTTGCTGATGCTGAAAAAAGACTCTTATTGGTTGAACATTGCACTGAATATTTGAATATACATCTGACCAATGCACCATATTGTTTTTATGTGGCACTGCTTTCCTGTCTCATTTGTCTTTTGAAGACAACAAATCCTGCTCAAATACTCTTTGAACACATTTAAATAAAGCTTACTGATTTCAAGAATATAACTTCTCATAGTAATGTTTTAACATCTAAGGAATATCACTGCTTCAACAAACATTTGTAGAGTGTTCTCTCTCTCGCTCTCGTTTGTCCATGTGTGTCCCTGTGGGTTCAGAAGGGAGCTCGATGGAACTTCAGCAGCCAAAGAGATCAGTAATTGTTTATCGATCTGTACCAATAAGCTAAAGCTCATCTGTGAACAACAACTTATTCCAATGAAGACAAAGAAAGAAAGTGGCAGCCGAGGTGCTGATGACTCCATTAGTAATGCTGTGTGCATTACACACACAAACACACAGAAGGCAGACGTCTCACTGGCAATGTTTATGTAGCCTTCAGACGTTTACTTTGCACACTTTAAAATGAGCGAGTAGAAAATGCACAAAGGGACTGAGAAATGTGAGGAAAGGGAATAAAATAGTGACTGCTCACAGAAGAATTAGGGACTCATTTTAAAAGATAATGAAACTTAAAAAATGAATATCTCTGCTGGTAAACAAGGCAAGTTTATTTATATAGCACCTTTCAGACACCAGGGAATTTTAAAGTGCTGTAACTACCAAAGCTCTTTAAGTTTACTGCCTCATTCAAACTGTCAGAAAGTGAACCCTAACTGCACTGCAGCTCAGTCTGATCTATCGACTTGATTTGAAGGATGATCTGAATGTTTCTTCATTCCTTCATTTTTTCGGTTCCCATGCTGTTGGATTTGATTTGAAGATTTGTTGAAATGTTAGAAAAACAGGCAAACATACACATTTTTAAAAACACATTCAACGTTTAAATAACTCCTCTTAGGTTGAAAGTGCCGTTCTTACCATGTGAAAGGACGATGTAGTTGCCATGGTTACACTAAGTGATGTCTCCTGCAATGACAGCTAAATGACTAAAATACAAAAATCACATTGTGTGTTGAGGTGAATGTGTGTGTCCCGGTGTGTGAGTTCAAGAGATTTCCATGACTTCTGCAGGTTAGAGGGATTTCATTATGTGCACGCACGCATGAGTTAGTTGTATGTGTGTGTGTGTGCGTGCGTGCGTGCGCGTGTGTGTGAACAGACAGGTTTCTCCAAGCGTGGGCAGCAATTGGAAAGGCTATAAAAAAAAATACTTCTTTAACTAATCTATTGACAGCATTTCTGTTGGATTAATTAGAGTACATGTTCACATGTCAGAGTGGTTGGGAAAATGGAAACTGTTCAGAATATTATTATGTTTGTTTCAAAATCAAAGTTTGCATTAGATTTAACAAGTAGGCCTACAAAAAAAACTATTTGTTACATTGATCTCTCCACACAGCTACATAATTCATTTGTACAGGGAATTCTCACCTGACAGATGATAATAATAATAATAACTTGGATTTATATAGCGCCCTTCAAGGAACCCAAGGCCGCTTTACAATGGTAAAAAGGAGAACGCAAAAAACACATACACACACAGACACACTCAATGGGGAGGGGGATGGGTATTAGCTAAGGCTGAAACAGGTGGTGTTTGAGAAGTTTTTTGAAAATGTCCAGAGATGCAGCAGTGCGAATTTCAGCAGGGAGAGAGTTCCAGAGGGTGGGGGCTGAGGCACTGAAGGCTTTGTCACCGAAGGATCGCAGGACAAAGGCTGAGTGACGTCACCCATCTCTTTTTGCAGAGAGATCTGGAAATGATGTCTCAGCCTAACTTTCAGTCAACCTTTTTCAACACCAAAGGTTGCCGCTTGGTGATCACTCCAGGTTTACCCTGATAGAATCCTGATGCCTGATTCTTAAGGACCTTAAGGTGGGGGGGTAATCTCTTCACTCGGGGAACCACGGTTACAACATAACTTGCCGTTTTCTATCGTATTTAGACTATCTCTCCACCCACATATTCCAAATGTACAGGGACTCCTTAAGACAATGGAACAGTCTTAGAACCCTGAATCAACCCATCGGTGGTCTTCCTCAAATGATCTAGAGTATTTAAAATGTACAGCACAGCATTTAAAAAACCCCTGAGCTGGCAGTCGGCCAGATGCCAGATTCAGCTTTGGTGCAAGACGCTACCTAAAGCCCCACAGGTCCCACAGGACACCAGGTACAGTTACTACAGGGGGAAAGGGTCTAGCCCATTAGCCTGCTGGGGGGAAAGCTAACTGACTAGCGTAGGTGGTATCCAAATGACAGCCCCTTAGTGTAGATAATGACCAGCAGGTGCATGGTGGCTGAACACAACTAAATCAGAGATAGGCCTTTTGACTGCACCCATGAAGTCACAATTCCACGGGTAGAATGTGCAGGTTCTCCAGGCTGCACTGGCAGTCATGCCTCCTTGTATGCCTCCTGGAAATCTCCTGTGATCCAGTGGAACAGTTTTGGCCTCGACCAACACCTTTAACCTCGCTCTGTAGAGATCATTTAAACCTGTGCTCAGAGCGTGTCAGTACTGCCAGTGTGTCTTAAAACTTCATATGTTACTGTTATTCATACATTTCTTTCCTTCGTTCATTTATATAGTTATTTGTTTGTTCTTAGTTTCCACAGAAGGCTAGAGAATAGGACATAAATACATTAAAATGACACATCTGTGTAGAGAACTACTAAACCACTGGGTTTTGAATTAAAACTCCGGACTGTTTGAAAGATTCCTTCTGTGTTTAGCATGCAGACAAACAGTGGATGAAGCGATGCTAGCAGGTGGCCACTACAGGAGCAGTGTCAACGCCAGCAGTCTTAGGATAACAGTTTGAAAAAGGTTGCCTGGCCTGCGATAACATGGAGAGAAGTGACACACAGACTTCAAACATGCCAAGTGAACACAGTCAAACAGTCACACAACAAACACCGGGAGGGACGCTGGCACAAAGCTAACACATACTGAGAGTTGCAGCTGCTTATTTGCCCTGAAGCGAAAAAACACTCGACAAACGCCAAACTCTGAAATTATGTGTTTGTGACCGACCCTGGGAAAACCCTTAGGGGAGACAGACAGAAGCAAAGAGACAGCGACTCATCAGGATTTTATTAGACGCACGGTAATATTGAGCTCAAGGAGATACAGAGGTAGTATTACTGCTGTGATGATTGCCGAATCCTAAACCCATTTCCCCTAAATCACATCAATCAGATGTCAGAAGAATACGCAGCCATTTCTTGTCGTTCTTCATAAACTATGTATTAAGTGCTCATCAGTCTCCATCAGTTGCTGTAAATCTTTTGAATTGTTGAGCTCGTTGATTGAAAGCAATATTTGTGTTTTCCTCCTCCTAGTTCACAAACTCCTTCAAGCCTGACAACACTATAACCACTGTTGTCCCTCATAAGCCAGGAGGAGTTACTTGTTTCTTCCATGCAGTTCAGTCATGTCCCCTGCTGCAGTGTAAATGGTCATGTCATACTCCTGACCACCCTTTCTTTTAGTTTACTGTAACTATCCTGACAAGTGATACAGTATCTATCCAACTACTTTGGCCATCCTTTTAGACATAAAACAACCCCCACTCTGCTCAGACACCTCGAGGTCTAGAATCACCGCCCACTCATTTGAGCACAGGAGACCTTGTCTAGCTCTCAACAGCACCTGTCTGGCCACTGTGTTGACCATGTCGGTGATCGAAGGTGTAACGGGTGTGCCTGCCCTGCTGAAGTTCTAAACTTCACTGGATGCACATCTGTTACTGGTCGTGATATCTGCGTTGTGTTCTGTTGTTGCGTTGAAAGAAGAAGTACTCGGACCACGATCTGCTACTGGTTTCTCATTTATTGTGAACCATGCTGGCTGCTGCATCTGCACAAGTCAAAAAGAAATACAAAAGTCTCAGTAACATGCAGTCTCTCTCACACACGCGGGTCTCCAGTCCCCTTTTCTCAGTGAGCTTAGTGCGGACTGCATTTAAATTTATACATTTTCTAACAAAGGTCTAATTCTGTTTTAAACAGCATTAATGTTTTTAAATAAAATGTAACACTAAATTAAATTAAATTATTTCAATGCTAAATGCGCATGAATTACAACCAGCATAATTATTTATGCAAACAGTGAACATATAAAACACACATAAAATGCACATACCTGCACAAGTCAAAAAGAAATACAAAAGTCTCAGTAACATGCAGTCTCTCTCACACACGCGGGTCTCCAGTCCCCTGTTAGCAGATAAACACAAGGGAAACCCTGTAGCACTTGGAAACATGTGTCTGCTAATAAACTTCATAAAGTGCATTTACAAAGTCTACATTTAAAACACAACTCTTCTGCATGTTCACCAACTTAAAAAGTAACTTCCAATTGTCTATAACAAGAAATAGTGCTAAACCATGAGCAGAGCAAACTATCCTTACCTTCTCTCAGTGAGCTTAGTGACTGAGAAGCCCAACGCATGGTCACGCACACTGCGACCTCTTAAAGTGAGGGCTGCAAAGTGAAAACAAATCGGAGAAAAAAATCTGAGCAGAGAATGAGACAAGACAGGCCTCCAGTGAATAACAGTATTGTTTCTTGCAGCAGAAAGAAGATCATATGCGTTTGGCGCCTAGCCTCTGACCTCGTCAATCCTTGCAGATTATTATGCATGCAGAAATATGTGAACCTGAAAAGCTTAAACCCCTCAGTCGGAGCCTACTGGTGGTGGGGCTGAGCACTGATGCAGGTCAGAGTTGGCAATGAGAGAGACGGGAAATTGTGCAGCTTAAAAAGCAGCTGATTGGACGGAGGTGTTGTCAGGTGATTGTTGAGAATGAGGCATGTCATGTGTGAAATCAGTGCAGCCTGAGTTGCCTGACCAAAGGCGATGCATCATTTATGAACTCACCCGACTGTGAACTGATCCTCAGCTCTAGAAGCACACTGTTGAAGCCCATCAATGGCAGTCGCCATTTTTAAAATGCTATCTCTACCAAACTTTGGTCAACCTAACGTGCAATGAGGTGCATCTGAGGCAGGCCCTGACAAACAACTTCAACCCTAACCCCGCTTGTGGTAACATCAGGTTTAATCAGGGTTTATTGCCAAGTACATTTACACATTACAAGGAATTTGACTTGGTGTATTGGTGCTAAACAATTAACAAGGAAATAAAGCAGAACTAGCAACAACTTAAATAATACAGTATAAGAAGATATTACAAGATATAAAATAGAATTTAAAAATGTAAGATATAAAATATATAAAATGTAAATAAAAAAAGACAAAATGTACAAAAGGTGCAATGTAGGAGCTGTGCAGTGGACTATAAGAAAAAATCTTAGTGTGTGTAACACACAGAGTGCATGTAAGGAAGATACATTTGTAAAGTCAGTCACGTCCCAAAATGATGCATAACTCCAGTTTATCCACTTCAAATCACACTCATCTTGAAGTGGCTCAATGTGGGTTCACATTGTGACAGAAAATAAATCTAAAAATGCATTATTGTTGAGCTAAAGATTTTCCAATATGAGTATTTTTGAACTTTGCAGGTGGCAGGGCTAGTTAGCGTTCTCTGCTATGAGACTTCAAACAAAGCAGTAGTTGCCCCCTGGCTTTATTTTCATATTTAATGCCCAGAAACAAGAGTGGTGAGGCCTCTATTCTAACTCTAATGAATAAGCATACTTTCCTTTAAAACATGCCAGGAGTGAGCCACCAAAAACACAGATCTCACAGCTCTGCACAGCCACACAGCCCCCTTTAGCCTACAGACATTTGCAGGATCGCAGCAGGACTTTAATTAAGACCATAGAAATTGGCCTCATGCAGCCCACAACCTGCTCACTCATGTTCACTGTCTGTTTGTTGTTAATGAAGCGAGCAATTGATGTTCTGCACCTCCTCCGGACAAGAGGGAAAAAGATTTTCAATATTCTTCTTGATATCTTGTTTTTCACACATGCCATGAGTGCAGTCAGAGGTTTCACTTGAACTAGCAAGGCACTCTTGATCTCTGCCATTTCTCATTATGTATCATGTTTAATGCACAAGGAAATTAGATTTGTTGTAGTCAAGAAGCCATGTTTCGGGGAGAGCTGAGAGCATTTTTTGTCAAGGCTCTTGCATCATTTGCTAACTTTTTGGGCGGTTTCTGAGTTATCAAACAGCTATCAGTTTTTTTTGTGACAAAAGGAATGTTAACCAAAAATAAAGAAATTCAAATGTAGGGCCTGATTGACGAAGGGATTGCACTATTTTTTGCGCTTAAACCTGTGCAAATGAGATGAAATCTCATTTACAAAGGGTTAAATGTGCCCCTAACTGTGCTGCAGAGCAAACAGTGATCTGTGTACCAGCGCTGTTTAAGACTGTTTGTGTTAATGAGCCATAATGTAACCATGTGTGTACAAAATTGGTAAATGGACTTGAGCTTGTATATCGCTTTTCTAGTCTTCTGACTACTCAAAGTGCTTTTACACTGCATGTCACACCTACACATTCACACACTGATGGTAGAGGCTGCTATGTAAAGTGACCATCAGAAATAACTAATCCTAGTTAAACACATTTCTACGCCTCACAAAGCAGCGTGAGCAATTTAGGGTTAAGTGTCTTGCCCAAGGACACATTGGGAATGTGGCTGCATGAGCTGGGGATCGAACCCCAAACCTTCAGGTAAAGAGACGACTGACTCTACCAACTGAGCCACAGCCGCCCCGAGCAGATCAGCCTCATTGCATCGATCCTCTGATCCACAGACACCTGCGCTAATAGCCATCACTGTAAGATTCTAGGTGGTATGTATAAGAGATGTTGAGCAGACATTCAAGTCATGAGGAACTATATCATATCATAACTTTATGCTGCTGATTCATTAAGGCTTAATTACCAGAGATTTGTCAAAGTCTTATTGCAAAATATTTACTTTAGAAGAAAATTCTACTTCTCTGAACATTACATAACATTCCAGCCTCATTGTATGCCAACGCACAACACAAGTGAAGTACATTTAAAGCATGTGTGGACATTTTCAAAAAGACAGGCTGATAGACAAACAGACCAGGAGACCCTATGACAAGGAGAACTATCATTGAGCTGTAAATGCCAATGAAGTGACTTGAACGATAATCAAATATTTATAATGAGTTCATCCCAGTTGACAATTTTCTGCAAGTGTTTTACAAAATTTCTAATTTTCCACATTAAATGACTCATAAATGTATTTTTCTGCAAAAACACACAAACACACATGCACCCACAATGAACGGTTTCCTCCTGTGCCCTCCAGTACAGTTCACCATCAGCAGTTCAGTCTCTCATTTCCTTTGTGTTTCTATGACAACCCCATCAGAAATACAGGCGACCTTTGTAGTAAGTATGTGCGTGTGTGTGTGCGTTTGTGTGTGTATGTGTGAGAGGCAGAAAGACGTAGAAAGAGATGAGAGAGAGCGCATTACCTGGTTTGCTTGCAACACCAGCACAAATGCATTGCCAAAGGCTGCAATTAAACCTTGTCACCCCTCTCACTGCAATAAAGTCAATTCTGTGTGCAATCACGTCGCACGTCACAGCGCTTGTCCCCCCTGAATATGATCACTCTATAAAATAGTGACTAATTATGATCATTTCCATACTACAGTAGCATTAACTCGGCACATCATCCAAGGTGGCTGCTTCTGATCAAGAAGTGTAACTTTTATAATGAGGCTCATTAGATGTCCATTAGGCTTTGACATTACAAAGGAAATGACAAGATTTCATTTTTTTAATTGAAAGCAGAGAAAGATGAGACACATAGACCAAAGCAGAAAGATCAAATATGACTTATGTACTTGAAAAACAAATGTGTTTGTTGGGGTAAAAAGGGAATGGGTTAATGCTATTACTCAAATATGTCCTGTATGAGATAACCTTATTACAGTTATCCAAGTACAACCAATGAATCCTCCAAAAGGGTCTGGACATCAGAGTTTGTTTGAACATCAGTAATCCATTCCAAGACTGAAGTCAATTCCAAAATAAAGTGTGAAATTCACGAATTAAATTTTACATTGCAAGGTCACTTGGAAAACAGACATGCACATGCATATATATATATCAAGAGGATGACTAGTCCAAAGCATAGTACAGATCATTATAATGACATCACATGAAGATATTCCCATCATTAAAATACGACCAGCTTTCTTCCATACAGCTGTTGGGGCAGGCAATGACGACTCCCAACTGTGCCACAGAATGAGATTTTGTCCTTTTCACATGTTTCAGAGCACCAGGGGTGTCATAGGATGAAAGTTTGACACCCCAAAGTAAGGTAAAGGACTCCTCATATGAAATTGTGCTCTTTTAGCAGGTCAAGGGCACCCCACAGCTTTTGACGTCCCAATCAGGGTTTAAAATGACCTCCTTAAAGCCTGATTTGGCAATATGCGATCACTGGGAACATGGTTGTGTGTATCAGCTGTTCTCCTCTCAAGCAAACATCTGCTGCATGGTAATTGGTGTTTGGAGGTCTATAATGTTTGTGAGTGTTTCTCTGTGTATTTGTGAGAGAAATAAGGGAGGGAAAGATGATGGCAGAGAACCCACTGTGGATAAAATTGGATTTCTTTCATTATGCAGACAGGGACAATTTAAGCACCTATGTAAAGTGTTATGATTTATGTGGAGTAATATCAAACGTCTTCGTACCCTTTGAAATTTTCTTCCCTTATTGCCTGCAGGCTATATATGAAAATACAGCAAATCACACTCATTTCCACTTCCATTTAGTTATACTGTAGTCACCAGTAGGAGCAGGTGAAATAAAGGAAAGAGGCTATTCATTTGTGGCTATGTATTGAAAAAAGAAAATAGGTTTTTTTTTGGGTCATTGCACGTCCTCATAGAACTACTAATGCTCCTTTGAACACATAATACTCTGCTGAGGGAAACATTTGAAAGCACACAAAAAGGATTTAACAGATAATAGTGTCGTCTTAGGACAGGAGGGTCTGCTGAACACGTGTCAGTCAACGTGAGAAGTTTAAATTTTCCCTATTCTTCTTAACCTTTAATTACAGCGTAGTAGTAATGTCTGGGGATATTTCCTATTGGAGACATTTTTCAAGCCCAACCATATTCTGGTAGCTCTTTGCATAGCTTACACAGTCTGTGTTGTCTGGAATTACTGAGGAACATGCAGGATCTGAGAGCTCAAGAGTTCCCGGGAAAATATCTGGTTAGTAACTAAGATTTATAAATAGCGACAAGCAGTTACATGATGTGAATGCACAGAGAGAGATAAGGAGCTCAAGGTGCCGGTTCCCCCGGTAGTCTAAGCCTATAGCAGCATGACTAAACCTGGTCTAAACCTGTGCAAGCCCTAACCAAAAGCTTTATCAAAAAGCAATGTTTTAAGTTTTATGACTATGCTTCTTCAATTAATTTTCAAAACATTTGGTTGGGATTCATGTTTTTTTATGCTAGGTCAACTGTAAGGAGTTTACTGTGGGGTGCCCCATGGTACGTTACTGGGTCCAATCATCTTTTTCCATTTACTCAGGACCTATTGGCCACAGCGCTGTAAAGTTGTGTTTGCTTTATTTCATTGTCCACTTTTGACCTTTGAGTGCACTTTTTTTGTCTTTTTGGTTGAGAAGTTGTCTGATTGGCTCTTGGAAAAAAAAGTGTTTTTATTCGTCCATCCATTATCTATACAGCTTTTTTCTGTTTGGGGCTGCGGGGGCTGGAGCCGATCCCAGCTGCCATTGGACGAGAGGCTGGATAAACCCTGGACAGTTAGCCAGTCAATCACAGGCCTGACACAAAGAGAGAGACAATCAGCTACACTCACAAAGTGCCTCCCAAAGAATACATACACACAGAAGGAAATGCAAAAACACACAACGGAAAAGGGACATCAAATTGAAGACAAATACAACATAAGATAAAAAAATTACTTTAAGAGAAGATTTAAAAGAAGCAAAATATGTGGCCTCACATTTAATAAAGCTCTTGGTTTAAAAACTTAAATCTGTGTTCTGGTCTCCTTTCTCTTGAGCCTTTGGGTTTAATTATTATTGTATTAAGGAGGTCGTAACACTGTAATTCATATTTAAACAAACACTGACTCAATCCCCTCATTATGGCAAATGTGTGCAAGTAGCCGCTCATTGATGCATCCAGCAGACACAGAGCAACATTAGCATTCATTTGGAGTCATCTTTCTTGTGACTGACCGAATCATGTCAGAAATCCACTTTCCTTGAGGCTTTGTTTTTCTCTTCACCAACTCTCGAGGGAAATACCTTCTTAAGCTGCTTAATGTTTCACATGCTATTGCTATCTTTGTATTACTGCTGTTTACTTTCTCAAGTTTGACAGTTTCCCTTAAGCAAGCGTCAAAGGGATTTACAAGAGAGATCTTGACAAGGTAGCAGCCATACAGCCAAAACCCCAGAAAAATTTAAAAACAACTTAAACAGCACAAAATCACAATTTAAAAGATAATATTCAAATGCAGAGTAGACAAAAAAAAACACATGTCACCACATTCTGAATGACACTCTTTATTTTTTTAAAGAGAAATCAATTAGTCTGATTTGAACTTATTTTAAAGATTATTCTATAACTAAGGCGTGTTAAAGGAAAGAGCAGTTTTCTCCCGATCTGTCAAAACTCTTGAAACAGTAAAGAGCAAACTATTAGGGGATCACAACCTATTAGAGGTGTTACAATGTTACAATTCACTTAGCAGATGCTTTTATCCAAGGGGATGTACATCACACATGCACTGCCATGGTAGCAGTGGGAGTAATACAGGGTGAAATGTCGTTTTTTCCCTCAGCTGGAGATTGAACCCTCAACCTTTCGGTTGAGAGGCGATGACTCTACCAACTGAGCCACAGCCGCCCCATGGAATAAAGAAGGTTAATAAGGTAAGTTAGGAGTTATTTAGGAGTTTTCCCAGTATGGCTTTGTAAATACAAAGACACCAGTGCTGTCCAACCCCCCACATGATAAAGTATACAATGGTGAGTAAGGGATTTTGCAAGAGTAGAGGTGTAAATCTCTGTTTTTCAAGATGATTCAATCCAAATGTATTCCCTAGGATTGTGATCTGATTGATGATTCAATCAGATTCCATAAAATCTGATAAGATCCTATACAAAATGCTAAAATAATAGTGTGTCATTTCAAAATAGCATGCCTGTGTTTATTTATTTTCCATGAGAAAATGGAATATATCTATACAACAAAAAGTATTCTTACAGATGAGGATTGTCTTTGTGCCATGATGCTTCTTCACTTTTTACAAAGGCAACAGTCTTGCAGACTTTTGGAAAGCATATCTTCATTTCTGAGGTGGGGAACTGCAGCCATTTTGGATTCTGTTGTTTTCTCCTTGGTAGCTCACTTGCACTAACTGGCAAGACACCCAAGCTAACGTTGTAAAAAATCAAAGTAAGTCTCACAGAACTTAAGATAAAGAAGACGTGATGCAGAACAAGCCGGGCGTGGTCAGAGAATCTAACCTCTAAGTCAAATGTCTCAGAAGGCTAGGTCTGTGTCTTCTCCAGACTACATCATCATTGATACAGTTCTTGCACGTAATGCCTTTATGACATCCACATAATGAGATACACTCAACACTATTCTTCCACAAGAACATATCAATTTGCACCTATAAGTGATACCTGGTGCATGATACATGTGCTGGAAAATTGCAAAACCAAGTCTTTGATGGCTTTAGAAACTTGCAGATCACTGTCACATCCGGAATATCAAAATCTCCTACTTATGTACAGATTTGACCAGAAATGAATCATTCACAAGCTATCGAAGGCAGAGGTTAACATTTAAAATTTTTCACCAATTAGGTTCTGAGTATCCAAACTTTCAGCAGCTCTCAGATTTTCTTACAGGAGTTTAATTTAAACTTTTTTTTGTGTTATAAGGCAGAAATGTATTAGTAAAGAATTAATTCCCAGAGTTTTGCAACATTCCCTGACTAAACTCATTTGCTCTGTGACTCTGGTCTCTCAGAGATAATTTTTCTGTATCTGTCAGTCACTGTGTTTTTATCTCTTTGTCATTCTTCCTTAGACTCTCTCTCTCTCTCTCTCTCTCTCTCTCTCTCTCTCTCTCTCTTTGAGTGTTTCCGCTGAACACACAGATACACCTGCCTGCTTTCACAGGGAATTTCTGACCTGGTGCGTTTGTGTTTTTTCCCCCCGCCACGGGGGATTGCTGTCACTGTTTGATCATAACAGCACATGAAAGAGGCAGCAAACACTGGAGCTGGGAGGTACGGGCAAAAGTGAGCCCACCCTGTCAGGAGTGTGTCGGCTGGCTGGCAGCTTCACTTACTCACAGACCGGAAGATTGACTAGTTCAGTGACTGAGTATCAGAGGTAAACTCAGTGCATTTACTCAGCCGTACAAAGGTCCAGTTTTCAGAAGTGATGGGGAAAGTTCATTTTTATTAATACTCATACCATTATTGAGACTCCTTCATATTCTTAGCCCTTATTGCTACTACTGTCGATGATCAAAGTGGAACAGAGAATCTGAAATAAAAGAAGTTGGCGTGCATGTTTGGTGCATCGTTTGTTGGGTGGAGCTTAACAATATGAGGTAGCAGAGGGAGATGCATAAGGTTTTTCCACTGGTCTGTTCATGTTGCATACCAGGCCTGGGCGATATGACATTTTTTATGGTGATAACATTTTTAGTCATATCAACTGATAATTATCATGACAAATGTAAAATCATTATTTATTTCAAATTGAAAGACAGATTTTTGCTCCCAAGTAAAAGTGAAGAATGGTTAATTGTGGATGACCCAGTCTTTAGAGTCAGAACATGACAAACTGAACTTGAACAGGGGAACATTTCACAATCATAAAAGCACATTGCTGTAAGACGCTGACTGACTGTAATTACAGGGTTAAATCTATCAAACTTTTTTCGAACATTTGTTGTATTTTTATTGAGAAAAAATTATATTGGCCCTGTTCACAACACTACGATTTAAGCCAGAAACGGTAACCTTTAGTTGCGTTTTTGCCTTTTGGCTGTCCGTTAACATAGCAACAGCGTTTTGGGTGCCTGAAAATGCAAAGTATTGAAAAAGGGGTTCAGAGTGCAAAGTTTTGAAGATGGCACTTTCTATGCCAATAAGTTTAAGCTTTTATGAAATAACAGCTTGACATTACTTTAGAAAAAACACAAGATAATTGATAATGGATGGTAATAACCTTGATGTACTCTGTCAAACTCACATGTTCACACACACTGACAGCAGTGCAGGCTATCTGCAGACAGTAAATGATCTGGTTAGCAGATACTGCTGCTGTTGAGAGACAGGGAGGGCCAAGGGGCAGAAAGAAAAAAAAAGTTTGTGCCAAAAAAAACACACAAAGTGAAAAACACACATGAATGTTCTCTCTTATCTGTGTTTTGAGTGTTTTGTTTTTTCAGACCCACAAAAGCTGTACTAATCATAACATCTTGCTGCAGGGTTTAGGAGTTTCTGAATGCAAAGGGAAGGAAATGAGGCATTATATTATTTAAAACACTTTTGGGGAAAGGAGATTTTAACCGGCTTCATTCTTGCTGATGTGACAATATATATAGTATTAAACTAACCATTACTTAGTTTTATGCATATTACGGCCCTAGCCACACCTCCTCTCCTGGGTTAAAGGTTATTCTGGTTGCAGATTTATTAGTCTTGTCAGCTGGAACCTACCTGGTGACAGCAGTTTCAGACATGGAAATAAACATACAGAAATAACCAGTCCTGTTGGTGATGGTTTTGTTTGTTTTTCTACTTCATACAGAAGCGTCAGTATTCATTTTAGGCTGTTTCTCATCCAGCCAGAAATCCCCCACAGGAGCTTTAACAGTATTCTTGTTTGCATCTTTGTGTTTCCATGTAGATTAAATAATTTGGGATGTAAAAAGGTTAGCTGGTTTCTCATTTGAATACTCAGAGATGTCATTGTTAATTGAAATTGAATGGGGTCAACTCAGGCCTGTGTGTTGATAGTTTGTGTGTGTGTGTGTGTGTGTGTGTGTGTGTGTGTGTGTGTGTGTGTGTGTGTGTGTGTGTGTGTGTGTGTGTGTGTGTGTGTGTGTGTGTGTGTGTGTGTGTGTGTGTGTGTGTGTGTGTGCGTGCATCCTCTAGGCCTGATTCTGTCCCCCTGTGCTGCAGTTGCTGGTGAACCCTGATTGGTTTGCAGCTACAATTAACCAATCAGGGTACAGCACCTGGCGACACACTCCTGAAAAGCTTGACCAGCCATTACTCTGGGCGCAGCTCAGTTTGTTTTCACTTCGCCACTGTGCCTCATGTTTTCTTCGTCTATGTTTGTCAAATGTTCATTAAATAATTTGTTGTCTTGTCTTCTGTGTTCTGAGGCACTCGTTCTCTGTTTGGACCTGGTCATAGTTTAGTTTGGTAAACACACACACTCGCATTTGGTTTTGTATTCATTGGAACAGAGGTGTGGACTCGAGTCACGGATTTGATGACTCTGAATTGTTGTATTAGTTCAGGGTCACTATACACAATTAAGAAAAGACGTAGTTATGTATTAAGAATAATCTAATGGTTTGCTTGTGAAAAAGAATAAATAATATTTTCCCTGTAGATGCAACTTTAATGGTCAGAAAAATAAATAATAATATTCTACATTGAGGGAAGTAAAACCTTGCAAGTCTTGAGCGTCACAGAGTATATTCCCCCTTTCTTGAACCATCATTTATTTGATAAATAACACACACAAAGCCACAGCACAGTGAGTGTTTCATGATGATAGGGGTGATAAATGAACACCTCGCCGCACCTATTATAAGTGGCATATTAAAGTATTCATACAGTAAGCACAAACAAACACGGGGAGCCCTCTGTGAAGTGTCCATTCATCAGCCAACTAATTACCAAAGACATTGTGTGTTTGTGTAGTACAAACAAAAAACACACGTTCATTTATCACAGCAGGAGACAGTGGGCTGGCCCTGATGACAGCAGGGAGTGATGGAGAGGAGGCAGGCGGAGGCAAGGTTAGTGACATGCTCATGAATCAGTGGTGCATACGTTGGCTTCGAAGTGCAAAGCTTTTCACAGGACTCTGTGACGATTAAAGAACGTTCTTCCATTCACTCTTTTTTTTTTCAAATGCATATTTGACAATTCCTGGCAGTTTCTGGCAGTTTAGTGTGTTGACTGAAAAATTCCTGTTCATTTCAACTTGAAGGCAATTAACTGTGACGGTTACTGCCAGACTTTACTGCAGTGATACACTAGCAGAATTTTCGTTTTTATTACCGAATATTTTTAAGATTATCAAAAATTGAGGTAGAAGGAGTTGTGTAATATTGTAATTAGTATCAATAATATAATAATTTATAATTTATTAATACAGCGAGAGGAAATTTAATTTTACACTCTGTTTAATGAACATGCTACACAAACATAGGCCGAAATACACACACATGCACAAACAGGATCCTATGGACATGCACTAATGGAGAGGTCTCAGAGTGAGGGGGCTGCCCACAGCGAGCGCTCCAGAGCTGGGGGGGGGGGGGGGGGGGGGTTAGGTGCTTTGCTCAAGGGCACCTCGGCAGTGCTCAGGAGGTGGACTGGCACCTCTCCAGCTACCAGGCAAATTCGCTGAGGAAACACGTGGCGCCCAAGGAGTATGGGGAAATTGGGGGTCAGTCTCAGGCTGTGACTGGAAACATGTCACCAATCATGGTGGACTGGAGAATGGTTTGTTGTCCAAGGATGGGGAAATCAGTTGGTGTGGCATTGGTGATGTCATGCAGCGTTATGTCCCCCTTGTAATCCCCCAGCCAGGTCCAACTCCATTTGCAACTTCCCAGATGAATGACATTGAATCCACATGGAATTTACTGATGACAGAGAAAATCATGTAGGAGATTAAAAAAAATACAAACCTCTAAATGCAGCAGACCCCCAGGGCAAAACTGGTGACTAATAATAATCAAAGTCAAATTTGTTTTTAGAATATTGAATTATAGTGTATTTTTCAAAAAAGCTGTTAGTGGTTATGATCAAAACCGGATTCTAAAGGGTTAATTTTAATTGTGATTAATTGAATCATGATCTAAATTAAACAAGAACCCCTTCGTGGAAAAAATAAAATTGTGGAAGAATATTGATCTTTCATAATTTTATAGCAGTTTAAAGGTCAAACTACAGATCTGTAGTTAACAGTTCCTAAATAAATAAAAAACATCTCTCTGTTAAAATAAAGTGGATATGGATGAAACTCAAAGATTCCAAAATTCATTGAAAAACACACTTTCCTCCCCAATTACATGGCTAGGAAACAATCATAGCCAAAATTACCTCAATATATTCACCTCAACCTACTCAAATTTCCTCTAACATGGCATAAGGGTTAATTGTAAATTTACATGCAGTGTGAAGATACGAGCAAAATAAAGAGTGCAGAGTGCATTAGCATGCTAACACAACAATGCAGCACGAGTTGTTTTGGTTTCATGCTGGTGCTCAAGGACGACATCTACTGGATCAAAAAGTCTCACGTTATGCCTTTAAACAATTAAGTGATAATTTAGTGTACGTTCATTCATTTACAGTAGTATGTCTTTAGCAGCCTACATAAAATTGAGATGGATCGTGGGCAGGGAATATGCAAACATGGTCTAACAATCTGAGTACTGTTTACGGCTTTGTGGAAGCCTGTGGGGAAGTGCACAGTTGACATGTAACTCAGTGGAGTTCTGATAAGAGAGCCTCTGGCTAACTTCTGCACTGTGCAATTACCATAGTTTCCTATGGCATACAGACACTGATCACCCACGTCAATGAAGTGTGAGACTCTAAGAATAGTCCCATCCTTCAAAACTACAATAGAGTTGTTTCTTTGTTTTGCTCTGCTGTAGGTATGACCATGAACAACTTCTCCATTTACATAAATTATTTTGTAGTAATTCACCACAGAGTCTGTGGGAACCTCTTTCACTGTATGCAGTGCAGCTTGATCAGAAACAGATATTAATCTTACATTTGGAGGACCAAGGGCAGTCACCTCATTGAACTTTGCAACTTTCTTAACATGGTGCTTTTCTGTTCTCATTTCATGACAGAAATCTTTAACTTCTGCTGGTGCATTTGTTAGAAATTTATTTTCTAAACGGGGAACAGCACAGGATAACAGCACTCGTTTGCATATTTGTTGTGGTACAGCTTGACTACTTTTCACTTGTTTCAGCAGGTATCCATTGAAATCTTCGAACATAAAGGCTAAGTGGCCCACAAAGGGCCGAACTGCATAACAGTTTGGCTTAAATGCAGAAGTGAATGAACATTAAATGTCATGTGCTCTTTCGCATACAGTGACTGCACACCTCCAACAAAGTACACTAATGCATCATGGGCATGATTTATCTGTTCAGCATTTAACCCCAACAAAATGCTTATGCCCTCTATCAATAATGCCCAGTGAGCATGATACTTCTGGGGAAGTAGACTTTTCAGAACTGGCAAGCTATAGTACAGAAGCCAGTGTTGCCATTCATGGGCTTTCCAGAATTTCCGATCAGTGAGATCTAGCGCAACAATTCCTGGAGGTTTTATTGACAAGAGTCGTCTGTCCATGATTGCCGTTTGTGTGCCAATGTACCATGGCTCAGCCTTGCTCTTGGTATCAAACCATAAAGTTGCCAATTGTCTGCACACACCAAGCAACACACAATGCATATAGTCAGGGACCATGCCATTGATTAGATCAAACTTCGGTAAACCTACAATAGCAGATGAGCCTTTGATGCCCAAAATGGTCTTCTGTTCTCTTTCAGCTATTCGTCCTATTTCTACAGTGGTTTTATGATTTCTGTCGCTTGGTTTTTCATCTAAACATGTGTAAACATTTGAGTTTCCTTTTCCTTTCCTTATTTGCTCTCCAGGATGAAGGCAGACCCCACAGCCATATTCACTGTTAAATTGTTAAAATTTTGTACCAATGGCCTTGCTACTGCATCACACACGCAACACAATGGATGCACCTTTGTGGTCCTCCACGACTCATCACAAGGATGCTGCCACTCAAAGCCAGCTCGTGAAAGATTGGCACATTCCTCCACAATTGGTTTGAAAAAGCAGGTCATGTCTGGCTTTCTGGATCCAAACCACAAAGCACATAAAAGTACATGCTTATCCCTACTCTCAGGGGCTATCTCATTAACGCAACACAGTATTGGCCAAATACTGAATTTAAAAGACTGAAAGACTGGTACGCCATCACAATTAAATGTCAGGGATAAGAAATCTTCTTCACTGTTTGATTTCAAGCTTTGATATAAAGCCCCATCACATATATCATTTATCCCATGCCTACAGTCATCAGTAGGAAAACAGAGATTATGCATACCCTGATTTTCAAGAATATCTTTCAGTTGATCTTTTAACGAAATACTGATAAAGAAATGTCCTCCGTGTAAACTGTCTTTTACAGTGATGGACAAGGAACATGACACACATTTTAAGGTCTCTTCTTCTGATTGAGAAGTGCCAAGGTACTTCGTACATACTCTGCAGTAGTGATGGCGTTGAAATGTATCTAAAATACCAGCTAATGGTTTTTCCAAAGAGCACTTGCTCGCTAGAACTGCACTTGTCCCAGCAGAATGTAACTTTAGAAGTTTCAGCAGATCTTCTGTTAATACACCAGTAGTGTTGTGTTTCAGTGAAAAGGATAGAATGGAGATGAAACTCTGCTCTTCGGTTAGTCCATGGGAGTGAACATCATCCATGTCTTGAGGGACATTTTCCTAAAATTACAGGGGAAAAAGCACTCTTTTAAAAAACACAGATATAGAAAGCACCACACCTGATCAGAGTCTATGTACATTATCATGAAGTGCAGGAATGAATGTGCACATCTGGTAATGTATTTTTTGACTTGTGATAATAATGTCATACCAGAAAATAGAATCAACTTAATTTTTCGTTTAATCTCACCTGTGCCAGCGTGGAAAGTTCTGCTCTTTGCACTTCTGTTTGGCTGCAACCTTCATCACTGCTCTGAGGAGAGCTCTTTTGTGAACATGATGGGTCATAGAGGAGGAGGGGTAGAGCCAAGAACAAAATTCCATTAGTCATCCAAAAACACAAGAAAAATAAGAGGAGATAAGAGCCAGGAATAGAGACAAAACTATGAAGGTTATGGTTTGAGAGACAGAAAAAGAAGAATGTTTGTAGTTTTGTCTCACCTGTGCTTCAATAAAAGTTTCTGCTCTCTGCTCTTCTGTTTGGCTGACATCTTCATCACTTTCCTTGGAAGAATACACATGCCCAATATTCATTAAAATAAAGACTAGAAGGGGAGCAATGAGCCCGGGACAGAGACAAAGCTTTAGAGGCTGTAATTTGAGAGACACAGAAAAGAATACTTTTGTCTTACATGGCTTATTGTGGAAGTTGTTTCTGCTCTCTGCTTGTTTGTTTGGCTGGCATCTTCATCACTTTCCTGAGGAGAAAACCCATGTCAATAATAACAAAAAACATAAAGAGACAGAAAGGAGTGATGAGCACGGGACACAGAGAGCTTTGGAGGTTATTGTTTGAGAGACATCGAAAGATGAAACTCTAGTTTTGTCTCACCTGTCGGCTTACTGTGAATGTTTGTGCTCTATGCATGTCTGGTAGGCTGGCATCTTCATCATTTTCCTAGTAAGCACATAAATGTCCATAGTTCATTATAAAAGATAAGAGAAAGGGACAGTGACTGAGCTTTCAAGGTTGTAGTTTAAGAGATGAGACAAGAGAGAGAAAGAGCAAATGTTGAAGTTTTGTCTCACCTGTGCTGTCATGGAAGGAATGGCATCTTCATCATTCTTCTGAGAAGAACAAAAATGGCCCATTACTAAAAGAAAATTTAAGAAAAAAAGGCGAGAGACAGAGAGATAGTGGTTGTAGTTTGAGAGTCAGATAGAGAATGTTATAGTTTTGTCTCACCTGCGCTATTATTGAATATTCAGCTCTCTGCTCGTCTCTTTGGCCGATAACTTCATCACTTCCCTGAGAAGAACACATATGTCCAGTACTCATGAAAGGGGTTTGAGGCAGGGTCAGAGAGATAGTAGTAGTGTCACACATGTAAGTGCGAATGTGACAGAGAGAATAAGACTTACAAGGTAATTAACTCGCAAACTAACAATAGTTTCTGCAAACAATTCAACCTGTTACATCAGCCTTTTTTGTGGGCCTGGAACAGAGTTTATGTAGCTGCAAACTATGCCACTGGTAAACAAATTGGGTACAATGAGTTCAGCCTCATTAGTAAAATGACAGATACACATACACTTGATTCATAATGCAAGTAAGGTTTTAAATGAAGGACTTATTTTTAGGCAACACAAGGCAAGGTTATATCACATTTCAGCAACAAGGCAATTCAAAGTGCTTCACACAAGGCATTAGAAGCAAATATTAAATGTAGTCTACTTAATTTACCACTGTGTGATATTACCATTTTTATTCATTATAGTGAAGGATTGAGAAAATCACCAAACCATTATTGAGCATGATTGGCTAATGTAGCTTATTGTACAGCAAGTATAGATGATAAAATAGATGGGAGAGCGGGCTATACTGACCTGTTGTTGCGCAGTGCGGTTATCTATGTCATTGACAGTTCTGTTGATTCTCCTGTGGAAACCATTGATTGTACATATTAAGTTTGAAACCGACACCGACAGTCAATAAAAAATAAATAATCACTATTATGAGCTGCATGAGGAAAACGATGTAGCACGTACCTTTTTTTCCATCTTGTCATGGTACGTACAGGAATATTTTCCCTCAACCAGTCATTTTCTTCCGAGGTGACGTGCTATCTTTTCGACATACCTATTTTCTGTTTGGAGTCTGGAGGGCAGCTGGTCAGCTTAGTGGAATAACTGGACGTGGAAGCTAGCTTGTTCTTGGCATTGAGGACACTGTGACCAAGCTTAGCAAGGAAGCTAGCGAAAACAATGCAAAGTGCAAGATATCGCGGTGTCTTCATATTTTAAACCAAGACGATCCGGAGTAACGGCCACGAGTGAGTCTGTTTTGGCGCAGTTGTGTGAAGTAAGTATATAAACTGATGTATTGTATTGTACTGTATATTTAGTTATCTAATAAGTTATTTATTTCTGAGTAACTATATAACCATTTAATTCTTCCATTTAGCAAGCTAACTTAGCGAACCCTTTTAGCTAACCTTACTCTATGTTGAGCTTTTTTTAAATTGCATTTAAAGCAGATAGTTCATTAGTTTATTAGTTTAATTATCCTGGTGAACAGTGTCTTCTCTAAGTGAGAAATTAAATATTTAATGATATTACTTTGTCCTGTTTTTATTTGCTAACCTTGTTTGTTTGCTGTTTTGTATTAACCTGTGGTAATGTTGTTTGCCATGGGTTAAGGCTATTGATCATTTATAAATGAAAAATTGAAATATTGAAATTCAAAAAGGACTTTCTCTCATATTTACATAAATGTTAAGTCATGTAATATTAATCAAATCAAACTACTGGTACATGGAAACCAAACCTCAGATATAGAACAAAAACTATTAAAATAAGTGTTTCTGATAAAATTATGTGAGAAATGTGGGTTCCTGTGTGCTTGCAAACATTAACAGATGAATGATGACACATATTGTTGGTGAAATTCTTTCTTTTAGGTCGAATTTAAAAAAGTTTTTTAATTACTTGTCTAAATCTGTAGATTTAATGTTTTTTAAAATAATTTTCTTCAGAATACAGATTTTTAGCATGCAAAATGCTCTATTTACCAATGATTTATTTGGTCACTTCAGCAGTCATGGAGAGGAAGTTTGCTGTGGTCCGTTGGAGTGAAGGGGAGGACCGTGGAAAATTGAGTGACATCAGAACTGATGCCATTAGGGGGTACAATGACAACAAGATGGCAGAGGATGGAAATCCAATTTCAAACTACACACTTGTCATTGAATTACGTCATGGAAGGAAACAGAGAGGAGGTTGGCCTCATTACAGAGGAGAAGTAATCTTCGTTAGTGGTAAGATACAGTAACTCTGGCATTTAGTAAACCATGTTCTTGTTTAAAATTTGTTAGTGTTCAATAATGCGAACACAAGGAGATGTGACTTTATTGTCCAACTGACGAAAGACTTTCTTGCATTTGTTGTTTAGTATGAATTATGTTTTTACACTAATGTAGAAGCAATGATCAACAACCAATAATATATTTTCAGTCTTTGTGTTTTGTAAAAGGGCCCATTTTCCTTTTTTCTCTAGCTACCCATTTTGAGACAACCCGTAAACTGAACTCTCTGCTGAAGGAAGAAGAACCTTCAGTGCTGACAAAGAGGGTGTCAATGGCTCCCCAAAAATATGGGGAAGATTCAGATGACTCAACTGATATCGAAACTCAGCTACTACAAGCTAAGGTGTTGTTAATTTACTTTTACCAGTGACCATATTTCCCACCATGTTAATAGATTGTGTAACAGGCTGACTTGTCTGTGTACAAGACATTACTATGTAGATAGAATAAAGAAAAATCTATATAGATTACACATGTTTTTAATATTGATTCTATATACCGGTATACTGTTTTTGTATCCAATAATTTTATTTTCCTTTAACTCAGCAGACCCAGAAGTCGAAGGCTCCCATTAGAACAGATCCAGCAGAAGAGTTTCTTCACCAGTACGGTCAAATGCAGCCTTCTTCTGATCACAGCAATCAGAGAAACACTTTGAGCAAATTACAGCAGGAGATCAAGGACCTGAAAGAAGAGAACGCTAAATTGAAAGATATGGTTCTGCAAGGTATCAGTCATTCATATCATTAAATTAACCTTTAGACTACTAACACACTTCATTTCAAAATGACTAAACACTTAATTGATTATATTGTAAGTTACTCTTTCTCAAGAGCATAAAAAAATAAGTTTTTTGTTTTTTTTGTTGTCTAGATGTGCCACACCTCCTACTGAGCATGAGGAAGATAATTGATATGGATACCCCTTCCAAGAAATCCAAGTTGGAGCTCACTACACCTTCGCTAACCCTCCCAAGTTCTCTGCAGTCCAGGCCCAGTTCTTCATCTGGTACTTCAGCACTGTCCCTATCCAGATCAACACTGTCCAGTTCCACGTCTGCATCTCCATCATTAACAGTATCCCAGTCTTCTAAGGTAACTGTCTTTTAAGAAATTCAGTACATAAAATAGATCTACTGTTTCTTCAGACTTGCTGCTGATGAGTACGGCAAATCTAATTTGATTTTATGTGTAAAGAATGTAGGGCTTAACAAATCACACATTTTCTACTTTAAATACTAACCTTATGTCCTTGTCCTCACAGGTGGAGATCCATCCCGAGACTGGAGTGATGGTTGAGAAACTTGCATGGGTCTATGCCCTCAATGCAAATTCTGCAACAGTATTTGTAAGGCATCTGCTCACAGCAGTCTTCCCGATGGAAATACTGCCGGTGAGCAATCTTATGGGGAACAAACGAGGCGGCAGAGGAGACACTCGTCTACCACTCGACAAAAATAAATTGGATGCAATTTACAGTACGTTTTTACTTTTTCAGTTACTGTTTCCCCAGTATTTTCTGCGTTTGTGTTTTTTTCTGATTTTAGGCTTACTCTAAGTTGCACTTTTATTTTCATATTTAGGTGCAACTCTTGAAAGGTGGCCAGGGACCCCTCTCTCCAGCATTGGAAGCACAATCAACGCCAAGATCACAGAGCTACGCTCTAAAAGTAAAAACATTGCTGTGTCCACAGCTGCCCATTAAACTGTTTTGTTCGCAACACGGTTCACACATATATACGTCATATAGGATTTGGCCCTGAGCAAATGCTGGTACTGACAACTGTCCACTGATATTAAGTATGCATTTTACCTTATATACACTGACTTAAGAGGGCAAAGGGTGCCTTGAGCACGAGCATGATTGAATTTGTATTCATTCAAAGATAAACAGGTCGAGGGTTGAAAGACTCAATAATAATTTTAATAATTATACATTTTACAAGAATTGTATACTCAAAATATCTTTTTAAACAGTAGGCAGTACCAGCATTTGCTCAAAACTCTAAAACATAAACATGCTCCCTGTTTCTCCTTTGTTTGAATGTTGAGGGCTAAATGAGGTATGTACAGTTCATCTGTTTGTAATGGCAGTAGTTTGTTGTTGACAACATTCCCTTAAAAGAATAGGAATAGAATATGTATGTCCTCGACATGTCTGTAGGCATGACATATGTTAAAATGTTGAAACAAACTTAAAGATATTCCTAACTTGTCACAAGTAAATTCAATTGTTATCTTATCTAGCAAAAAGTCTTGTTCTTTAAGACTAATGTGTACTGCTGTAGGCATTGTAATACCTGCAGGGTTTGACTTTAATAAAGACTTTTGAATAAAAAGTTTGCCTAACAGCCCTGCTTTCAATATTACAGACTTATACAAACTGCATTTACACCATTGTGTAGTGGAAAGTGTTTGGGTGCTGACCAGGCAAACCATTTCTTGCACGTTTTAAAATTAATTTTGCTATGATAAGGGACAGTATCAATTTAGTGACAGAAGTCGTGTCATTTTAAAATGGTATTCATAGTTTTGTTTTTTTTACTTAAGAAACTCGTACCTGAAAAGTATATTGTTCAATTTTTTGACATATAACAATCTTATAAATAACATATAAAAAATGCATAGATTTATTTGTTATTTAATACATGTAAAAAATAAAAAATAAACATAACATCATTTTGTCATGTAATGAAAGATTTTATTTGTTGGACATATAAAAATCTTACAGAAAACATGTAGAAAGCATAGTTTTCATTAATTATTTGATACACTGAAGATATAAAAACATATATAAAAAGGCAAGTATTCATGTAAAAAGAATGTAAGTCTTTAAGAAAGACATGTATAAATAAATATAAGAAGATTATATGGACCTTATAAGAAAAACATATCTTTCAATGCATTTTACATATGAATTACATGCATAATGTATGCTTAATACCTATAACTACATTGTATGAGAAAAATGCAAAAGTGGCCACTTTCATGAGTAAATCATAGTATGAGACACACAAGTCTTGTAAGACATTCAATACATGTAAAATATAAAGATTTCATATTGCAGGCAATGAAAAATTGTATATGTTTTTTCTATTTATTTTCCGTATGGGTTCATTCTGTTCAATTTGATGTCTTCTTTCTTCAAGATGTCCTTCACTGTCTGATCTCAGGACATTCTTCAGAAAGGCATGTCAAAACTGTACTCTTTGTTATAATATTTAAATAGATATATTCTACAATAAGCAACGACTTCACAACAGTGGAAAACTTCCTGCGGGCAGAATGCTTGAGCAGAAGTCAATTCAAATGACGGACAAGAATTGGACTTTAATTGGGGAAACACTTAAAGATTAGATGATCAAAGCCAAAGTTAGTGGGATCTTATTTTTCATCTCCATGCATCCAGTTAAACATAATCAAAACAGCATCTGTTAATACATCTCCTTTTCTCAGAAGCAGCAGAGAAGGTCCAGGAAGAGATAAGAATCTGCACACACACGCGGATAAACTGCACAGATTCCCAAAGAGATGTTTCCATTTTCATGTTACACATCAGATGTTTCATTTAAGCCCCCCCCCTCCCCCTTAAGAGGCATGTTGGATCAAAAAGGGTCAAAAAACATGTTGAGCTTGTAAAATGATGCTCAGAGTGTTTGAGAGCATGTGAGTGAATGTAAGGTGGGAAGAAGCAAAATGGAGAAAAAAGTAGAAAAACAGCTTTCATGATCTTTGTTCTACAAAACTTGACTTGAGTGCAGCTAAAACTGTTTCACCTTTTATTCTTTTGAATTGTCGGATGGTAAAACATTTGACTTTCGCAGTTTTCTGGATCACATATTTTTACATTAAAAAATAGTTTTTTCCTGCAACTCAAACCTTTTCCATCTACCAATCATATCTCTGCAAGGCCACATAAATGATGAATCATTTAAGTATTCATGAAACCGTCCCCATGCAGAACATCAGTTGCATATCTTTGTGGGCACAATGTGAAGAGATATTGACACATATACCAGAGGGTGGAGAGGTAAGACAGAGATGGAGAGGTGCCAGATGGAGCAGAGTGATAGAAAATGAGTGATACAGAGCTGAATAATTCATCAGGCGTATTGACAGTCTGCTGAAGGAACCACTGTGGAATAATGAGAGGATGTAACACCTGGCTGACGCAGCGTCTAAACAGGTGTTGCAATGAAGAGGCAACACCAACTTTTTTAACAACAGCACAAAGAGCACGGTTAAATTTGAAGGGGCGCACTCAAACAAGCATTTTGTCCTCAAACATTCCTGAAGCCACAGAGCTCAGTCCCTTCATGTCTTGTCGTTGTCAATCAAACTTAAGAATGTACTAACTTTAGTGCAGTGCTCTGCAGTGTCCTCAACAGACAACTCATCTCTATGGTTGAAACAGTGCTAGCCAACGGGCCTGCCTGCAGAAATGGCTGGGCCCGTGAGAGGCCTAGTGAACGGGCCGTCCCAAAGATATTATTTAAAACAACATATGCACATTCAATCAGTAGTGTTAGCACTAGCCTCCTGGCTAACAGTAGCTCCCTCTGGTCCCGCTTCAAGGGCAACATTATGACAAAAAAAGGTTCATATGCTTTTAATAAGAGGAGGTTTACATGTTTAAACCCTAACCATTAACCCTAACCCTTTTTTCCACTAACCTCCATGGGCCCTCCACACACGACTGGGCCCTGGAAAGCTAACCTTTCCAAGCCCGGCACAGTCTAGGCCTGTGAAGGCTGTTTCGTCATGGACCGGGGATCCAGCCGAAGATTTCTACCTTTTAATAAGGCAGTTTTTTCTTACCACTGTAACTTTTGCTGCTTTGTTAAAGTGCTCATGATGGATAGGCTGGGTCTTTGTAATATAGCAATAAGAAAGGTCTTTTACCTGCTTTTTGTAACATAACAATGAGTAAGGTCTTTTACCTGTTCTTTTGTAACATAAAAAATGAGTAAGGTCTTTTACCTGCTTTTTGTAACATAACAATGAGTAAGGTCTTTTACCTGCTTTTTGTAAAGTGTCTCGAGATAACACTTGTTATGAGTTGACGCTATACAAATAAAAATTGATTGATTGATTCGTCCCTGGTCATTGGCTGCCTTTCCAGTCAATCCTATAGAGTGGGGGGATTTGCTTTTTAATTTGCCAAGGATTCCTGTATTTCTCCACAACAAATCACTGAACTCTTTATCAGGCAACATGGAGGACATGACTTCTTCAACAATCCCAAAGAGCCTCAGTAATGCTCTCTGCATTAGTATGTCCACAACAGGTACAAGTGCTCGTTCACAGCAGTGCTCTCATGGATTAAATGGTGAGTTCTGGCCTTGCAGACATTATGCCTGCGACCGCTTCGACTCTCTTCTTTATTATCTCCTCTTTTGAAATTAACTGCAAGCTTTCTTACTGGAGTGCAGTACTTCGCCGATGTTGTTATCATTTTTGACTTTTAGGATGTCAAGAAGTTCTGGATTTTCTGTGAAGGACTTTTTTACGTAAAGTGAAACTCAGTAAGCTGTTCAGAATACAGATAATTATGTAGAGGAGGATGACTACTTTTGTTTCTTCAGTAGATTGCAAATGCTTGTTTGCCCCTGCAGATAAAAAAACTGATCATTCTGTTGACTTCTAATTGAGCAGGTGTATTGGAGCCAAGGGAGAGCAGTGTCTATTCAGTGCTAATGGCTAAGTAGTGCACAATAACAACAGAGTTATTGTTTTTGCCTGTAACTTATCAAACCAAAACTCCCATAAACAAACTCCAAAAATGTTCCACTATTGTTGAATCTTTGTCCTTTTTTTCAGTCCTGTTCAAAATACAATAATTATAAGACTCAATTTCCATTCTGTGCCTGTTTTGACGTAATGTTGATCAAAGTGATGGAAAATACTCGAGTCCATTTATCAAGTTTTATTTGGAAATTGACCGGATGCTATGTGCGTTTCCATGTCTGACTTCCTGTCCGGGGTCTATTCTGTCCAGTTTGACACGTGCCTGCAGTGTACTCTGACGAAAATAGACTCGCAGCGTATTGGAAACACAATAATTAAAGTGGCAGCGAACTAAGGTGAAGTGTGCGCCACTGACGGGCTGAGGTGCACACAGTGAATGTGGAAATTGGGAGTAAACGATTGTCAGCCAGTGTCATACAAAACATCTCTGATCCCAGCTGAAAGAAAGCTTTATGTACTATTATATATTATTATATATTTTTACAGAGATTTACTGTAGCTGGCCCCAAAGTGTAACTGCTGTTTTCAGAATAGGAGGGATCTGAAGTTTTATTTTAACATGCACATAAATAATGTGTTCTAATTGTATGTAATCTATTCAAAGGCTTTATATGTGATTTTTTTTGCTCCAGCAGATATTGCCCTTGAGCACCAGCATGAAACCAAAACAACTTGCGCTGCATTGTTGTGTTAGCATGCTAATGCTAGCAATCTTTATTATGCTGGTATCTTCACACTGCATGTAAATTTACCTGAAATGAGCGTGATCTAGAAACACAGTTAAGCAGTGAGTACAGTATGTTATTCTTCTTTTCTCTAGTCCCTCAATTAAACAACTTTTATACAGGAGGGGAGGAGTCAGCCGGCCGTCCCGACGATGTAAACAAAGTGAAGATAGGACTCTGAAAACTCTGAAAACATCACAGACAGTGGGACTCGGGTGTTACATCCATTGTAGACAGTCATGACTCACAGAGTTATTTTCAGAGGAGATACTTGATTTCTTTTACATTTAAGTGTGAAAAATCACATATAAAGACTTTAATAAAAAAAACAAGTATCAATTCAAGTAGTAAAAACAGTATTTTCCTTCAAATTGGCCTTTTAAATAACGTTCATACTGTTCATGTTTCATCAAAACAAAAGACACTTTACACAGCGGCTGTGGCTCAGTTGGTAGAGTCGGTCAACTCAAGGTTGAGGGTTCGATCCCGAGACACTTAACCCCAAGTTGCTCCCGCTGCTTTGTTGGTGGTGAATGAATATGTATGAATGGGATTGGTTACTTTACATAGTAACCGCAACCATCAGTGTGTGAATGGGGAGGTGTGACCTACCGTGTAAAAGCACTTTCAGTAGTCAGAAGACTCAAAAAGCGCTGCACAAGCTCCAGATCCAAATAACCACTAAAATACCAGTTGGCTTTCACTTCGGTAACTTCAATGAATTGGGATATTTGACATGCCATTGTAACTTCAATTCAAGTTAAGAGTTTCAGACACAGTCTGATATTATTTGTAAAGATGGTGTTTAACTCAAGAAGCTCTTAAAAAATTACTTGAATTCTATTTCACATTTGTTTTTCTTTATTTTGCCCTGCAAGCAGCTCGCTATAGCAGAGAGAAAATAGTCCACTGCACACCTCATCTCATACATACAATTTTCAGCAGGGGCCAGTCAATCATTGAGCAGCAGACATTCAGAGCTTTCTCGCTCGAGGAAAGGAAAAGAGAATAGAGATGAATTAATAATGTGGGTTTCAGCGGAACCCAAAAAAAAACAAGCCTTCAGTCTCAGCTGTTTATAGAAGTAAAAAGAAAGCCTGAGACATTAGTGACAAACAGTAAATTACTCTGTATCGCTCCTCAAGTGTGTGTGCTCATGTATAGTGTATACCACTGTCCGTGTTCTTGAGGGTCCAAATGAAAATGAGACAGTGGTTGAGAGGGAAAGCGCTCCTTTCATTTATTTTGTACGAGTTTGTGCAGCAGCCAGGGAAAATGAGATTGGTGCACCCTGAGAGGGGCTTATTTAGTCGTACCACCTGAGTGTGTGAGTGTGTGTGTGTGTTCTGACTGCAGACCTCTGATGTCCCCTCTGACTTTAGGTGTTAGAAGAGAAGCTGCACATAGAAGCTATCACACACACACACACACACACACACACACACACACACACACGAGGGGAACTGCTAAATAAGAGTGATTTATCCCTCACCTGTTTCACACACACACACACACACACACACACACACACACACACACACACTCACCAATTACTAACTGCGCCTCACTTGCTCTCTTTTTCCCTATTTTCTGTAACCACAAACAAACACAAACACACATGTACATTACTACACACACACACACACACACACACACACACACACACACCACACACACACACACACACACACACACACACACACACACACACACACACACACACACACACACACACACACACAAAAACCATTAAGCTGTGCCTTCTGGTCCCAGTGGTGTAATGCTGAGCTGAATACATATGTGTGTTTGTTTAGAGAGGGATCAATGAATGGCTTAAGCTCTAATGCGGCGGGGTCTGGGGGGAAGGAGGCTAAGATGGAAGGATGAGGAGAGATAAAGAAAGAGAGAAGGGGAGAGAGGCAAATTAAAATTAAAGCAGGGCTGATATAAGAGGGAGGAGGTGGGTCCTTGACCACTTCCTTTACTTATCTGAGTCGTCATGCATTTCTAATTATGCTTGACCTTTTCTTTTTTTATCCTCTTTATTGTTTCTTTGTATTCATACTTTCTTTTTTTTTACCGTCCTGCTGGGATCCCCCCGTGCTCCTGTTCTGTCCATTGACAAACATTTTACAACACTTAAAATCCATCCAAAATCACTGCACAGCCGATACTTTGTGATTATGGGTGCCATAACTACTGTATGTGGAAAAACCAAACCAAAAAGGTGGCATCATGCATAGTTTTCTCAACCGATGTACGTTTCTGTTTTGCACATATGCGTTTCTAGTTGGTTGCTCTGGAGCAGTTATCACAGAAAGGAGACCCTTGAGGTGTATTTGCCCGTATGTGCAAAGATTGTACTGTAACACATGCAGTTTGGAACAATAAATATTGTGTTTCTTTTATAAAAACTGAGAGAAAAATTGAGTGAGCTTTAAGAATTGAAAGTCCATTCAAGCGTGCCATTATGCAGAGAGGATTAAAAAGTCAGCTTTAATTCATGTGGTTTAAATACTAACTCAAAGTTTGTTTGTTTTTTTATGTGGGGGATGTCGAGCTCAACAGAACGGTTTCAGCGTAGGCATTACCGCCAAAAAGCAGCTGAGGCAGGAAGGGTAATAATACATCATTTGGAATCAATTTAGAAATACATACAGTGCAAGATTAAAATGAACTTTTGCCTACTCAACTAATCCAATGTAAGGACATTTTTACATGTGTAAGGCTTCCCTTCCTACCAGCTGATTACACTTCTGGAATCGTTGGCTTCTACTTTTGTCTTGATGACTCTTGATGTCTTATTTCATCTTAAGTTGTGATCTGTCTTTCTCTTTAAACTTCATGAATCACAGCCTTCACCAACCGATGTCCAAGACAATATATATTCTCATAAATAAGACTGAACTGTTCTCAGCTGGTAGGATGATAAAGACATCTGTAGGTGGGATCTCTTCAAACTACAAATTCCCAGACAGTTCAGCTGCTCTACTCAGGAGCAGATTTAAATGATCTCCATATAGAAACTGGGGTTTTCAGTGGTGAACATTATTAAAAGTGAGAACATAGATATTTGAATGAAGATGTCAAACATGCTTAACATAAGAAAGCATGCAAAGATGTTAGGAAAGATCGAGACTCTTGGTATTCACCTTGTGTTTGTTGTTGTGTTGGGCCCTGCTCTGCTCTGAAGAAAATAAACTGCTGTATTAAATCTGAAGATGACCCGGGCTGCTGGCCTTTCTTGGGAGCGGGTAGAGTGGGGGGTCACTCATCATACTGTGTCATAGTTCCCCTCGACCGGGGGACATAATACAAGATGTAATGCCTGTGATCAGGCTTCTTGGAGCCTAATTTCTAAACTTGGAGCCAGTGTGCAGACGGCCACATCTCTCACAGGGAAAGCATGAGAGAAACTTTACATTATTAACATCGTGGTTAAAAATTGCAAACTTATCCTTGTTAAACCTCAGTAAGCCATGGGCTGCACATTACAATATAAACTAGGGCTGTCAGTGTGTGTGTTAATGGTGATGCGCTTATTGGCTGAAGTTAAATCGTATTACTCTTGTGTTGTTTTGTCCCTTTAGGTGCACCATTACAGCATCTCTCTGTAGTCTAAGTTATGACGGTTTTCATTAACATTTAGATCTGTGACGAGTTCCTTTTTCTGTGGTGAAGATAAACTGTCGTAGCCAACGATCTACTGGAGGTAAATTGTTTTTCTTTCAAAATAAAAGCAGAAGTACAGTACCCTTAAGATTCATTATTCATTACTGAAATCCAGGTATTAATCCCAATTTAAACAACAAATCGTTTCACAGCCCTAATATAATCTTATTTAGGAGTCCCTTTGCATCTTTAAGAAAAAGCTAAAGACCCAGTTCTTTCATGAACATCTTTGCACTTAATGATATTGATGATGATGATGTTTTTTTGTTTGATAATGACAATGACGTTATTTAGGATGGTTTTGATGCTGATTAGAACTCTTAAAAACAGCTGTAGATGTTTGTCCTTTGTCTCTATGCACTGCCTGTCAGCACCTGCATGTCTATTCATTTGCACTCACTGACATTGTTTCCTCCCTCCTAGATCCTTGCTTGTGTTGTACTTACTCTCTGATGTACGTCCCTTAACAATAATAATAATAATAATAAGAGCTTCGATTTATATAGCACCTTTCAAAAAACCCAAGGACACTGTACAAAAGTAAAAGGGGGGGGTCGTAATCCCTTTGGATAAAAGTGTCTGCTATGTGAATTGTAGAATTGTAATAACTCTTAAAGGCTACAATGCTAAAAGCCCAGTGAGGCTGTACAAGCACACGTACAGCTGAACTAGAATCTGACAACAGCATTATAGCAAGCTCAGAGTGAAGTCTTCTAATTGCAGTTTATTGAATTAAATCGTACACTTTTCCAACCTGTTGCTAAAATAAAACAGGTTAATTGATCTGCTATGCGAGTTGTCACCATTGAAACCTTTTCACCCACTCCCCCCGCTCATTAAGTCCATTTCCGTCAACATTTCCACGTCATCTTTTTCTCTAAGACTCGTCTATCAGTGTACAAACCAGCTCATTAAACTTAACAGATCAGAGATAGAATATCTGTTCTGTTTCCCCCCTCTTCTCTACCTCTCATCACACTCTGATTCTCCCCGCCCCCCTGCTCTCCCCCCTCTAGTGTTCCTCCCTTCTCTCCAGTCTGCCACTTTTCTTCTCATCATCTTACCTCCCCTCTTACAATCTTTTGCTCATTTTCTTTCACTCAGCTTTCCATTTTACCTCCGATGACCTCATTTTCTACTCATCTTTTTGCTCGCTTTCACTCCTCCTCTGGTCATTTCTCATCCATTTGTTTGAAGCGACCCATGTTTGCTCCCTCCCTCCATCATTCTTCTGTTCTTTATTGTGTTACCTTCATCCCTCCATCCTCTGTTGGCTCGTATCCTTATCACCTCTGTGATCTATCTATCTCTCTCTCTATCTATCTCTCTCTATCTATCTATCTTATGGTATTTATCTGCCCTCAATAATACCATTTGACATCTTTCCATCTTGTCCTCAAATTAAATTGCTTTTTTGCTCTCCCATTCAACTCTCTTTCTCTCTCTCTCTCCAGCTCTCCCTTACTCCCTGTTATCTCTTTCTATCTACCCCTCTATCTAATAGTACTTATCTGTCTTCACTTTTACCATTCGACACCCTTTCACCTTGTTCTCTGATTCAATCTTCTCTCCTGTATTTCCCCTCCTCCGCTCCAGCCTTTACTCCTGCCCCCAGTCGCTTAACCCATCTCTCAGTACTCCTCCTACTTTCACACCAGCCTGTTTCTTCTGGTCTTCTCTGACGCGCATCTAATGGGACTGAATGCATTTTTCTTCCTTGATTTAACTTTGTTGAATTATTATCTTCTGATCAAAGTTATAATAAGTTACTTTTTTTTTTTTTATTGACATTTGGTCCATTATATTAAAAATACAAATACAGGAGTGTTGCATTCAATTGATTCTCCATAACTAACCTTAACGGTAGTCAGTCTCTTCCTAAAAAAGTAAAATATAGACTTATGAAAAGTAAGGCTGCTCAATCATCACTTCTGGGCCTCAGTACATGTGTGGTAGTGCCTGAGCCTGACCTCTGCCTGGATTTTGATGTTTTGTTTAGTTTTGGTTGACACTCGGCATTTCTGGGCGGAGAGCTGGTGTGTTCTCGCCACAGGAATGATTCCTTGAACCCGGAGCTTGTCAAAACAGATGACTAGCTTATCTGAGATTGTGGTGTAGTTCGCTATAGAGAACAAACCATATGATGTATTTTTGTAGGCCAACCCGGAAGTAGCATCACCATGGGGTCTATTCAGAATTCTCCTATGAGATTTTTTCATTGGATTTTGGATCACTGCAGAAAATAAACTCTGTGTTAAACACACATTTCTGGAGCATAGGCGTTTTGTTCAGCAGGATAATCTTCACAGATAAACGCCATTTTTATGATGTTTGAAGAGTTAATGCAGCTGACAGAAGTAAAAAGCTAACGTCATGCTAAAGCTAACTACACCACGGACGGATGAATGTGACGTCACTAACGTTATGCTTCAGAGGATCTCCGATAAATTAATCCATGTAGATTAATAAATAGTTTACTAACATAATATTCACCTTAACCTAAAGATTAAACCTACAGGAGACATCTCAGACTAGTGAGATTGTTCTCGCCCTCTGTGTCCGGCCTGATGACGTTTAATGTCCCCGACAACCACTGTAGTCTCATTTAGCCACTTGTTAGCATCCACCTTTTTAAAGACGTGTAAAAACTTCAAAATTCATAAGTGGGGGTATTACCTAACGTAGTTTATGTGGTCTAACAAAACACCAACATCTCTTCAGCTTATGTTAACCACAAACCTTATTTCAGGCGTCTAACCACAAACCCATTCAAAATCCACATTGACTTTTAGACGTTAGACCCCATGACGCTCAAATGCTAACTTATTTCAGGGTTTTAGGACTCATTCCTGTGGCGCCCTATAGCGTAACGTTAGCTTTTTACTTCTGTCGGCTGCATTAACTCTTCAAACATCATAAAAATGGCGTTCATCTGTGAAGATTATCCTGCTGAACAAAACGCCTATGCTTCAGAAACGTGTGTTTACCACAGAGCTTATTTTCTGCAATGATCAAAAAATAAATGCAAAGATCCCATAGGCAAATTCTCGTTAGACCCCATGGTGATGCTACTCTGCCTATAAAAATACGTCATTTGGTTTGTTCTCTATGGCGGCGGGCAGGTGAGTTTAGGAGTGGATATAATTCAGTGATCGGACACAATTCAGACCCATTTTTTATCATTTCATTTTACCTTTATTTATTCTCGAGAAATCATTGAGGGCAAGCCCTCATTTACAATGACGTCGAGAGTACAATTAAAACGAATAAGAGACAATAAAGACAAAAAACAACGAAGACAAAATACATAGATTATAAAACCAGAAGAATAAGCAGTAGGCAGGCAACAGCAGTTAATAATATTTCTAATAATAAAAATTAAGTACCAACTGTGACAAATTCTTTCACATTAAATAAAAGTATCGAAGCATCTGTAGAAAATTTTGTTCAATTCATTCCCTTAGCCATACACTTCTGAATTGAAACGTCAGTGTAATCCACTTTGAAGCTGGAGAAATTTAAACATTTTCTACAGATGCTTTGATACTTTTATTTAATGTGAAAGAATTTGTCACAGTTGGTATTTAATTTGTATTATTAGAAATATTATTAACTGCTGTTGCCTGCCTACTGCTTATTCTTCTGGTTTTATAATCTATGTATTTTTTCTTCGTTGTTTTTTGTCTTTTTTTTGTCACTTATTCGTTCCTTTTTGCCCATTTCATTTTTGGACAGTGTGTTTATTTTCGTATTTGTTTTATTTTCTGCACCACCAATTCAGTACTTTTTTTGTTCCAAAAAAAGCTGCAGAAGCTGAAGTGAGAAGCAGTCAGCCTAACCTTTGTCTCATCAATCTTATAAATATGTGTAGTTAGAAGGTCTGTAGTGAAGATGAGGTCCCCCATTCTTTTTTTTTTCTTTTTTTTTCTTAAGTGCAATAAAGTGACAAACTGATGATATACAAATGAGGCACAAAAAAACAAACAGGGTCAGGACAACGACTCCAAAATACAGTAAAAATAAAAATTAAAAAAAGGTCCCCCATTCTTAACCCTGTCTACTAAACTCTGATTATACAGAACAAACATTCTGCACTTAAGAAGATACTCCTTTAAAAACACTTCCTCACTGAAGGAAACATTTAAAGTGCAATACATCGCTACAATAAAGTCGCCCTCAGAAGGACATTTCCGCAAAGCTAAATCAGACTACCATTATATTCAAGAGACTATTACTTCTTATTTGGAATAGAATGAAATAACAGTAGTCTACTTCCAACAGTGAACATATGCTCCAGTGAGAAATGGTAGTTTGATGTGGATTGTTGTGCAGCTCTGAATAAGCCTTGAATTTTGTCTGCAATGTTGGCTGGTTCATTTCATCAGTACAGGCACTCTCTCTGTTACGGACATCACCTTCACTGGAACGTTCTTTGCACAGTTGACTTTCCCTCTTGTGTCTTCTACAGTCTTTTTTTACATGCTAAATTGTGTCATGCATCAAATGCATTGATAAATATAAACCAAGGAAGAAGAAGAATTGAGTTTAGCTCATTGCTCTTTATTCAGTTGATCTTTAGAGCTCGAACATTGAAATACTCTGAATTCCAGTTGGAATTTTTTACCATAAGGCAATTTCCACTTCAAAGGCACAAAGAGCACATGACATCTTGTGGTGCATGAAGGCTGCCGCTCGGGAGGGCTGATTCTCATGCCGTCATGTGAAGTTTTTTTTAAACTGCTTGGTTTTGATTTTATGAACAATACGTTTTATCCATAGTTAGGCGCGTAGCTTACATGATTGACCAGTGAGCGCGATGTAACGGTTTTTCATAAGTCTTATTTACTCTCTGATAAAACCTTCTGCTAAGTGAATTGTAGAATTAAACCCACCTCAGCTCTAAGCCTGTCGTTATCTATGGGTTGAACAAACACCTAGCTGTGGGAGTGTCACTCAACTGGGGGAGGGGTTACTGCGCTTTGTGATGTCACAAAAGGAAAATCTCCAAACAGCCTGTTTGAGCACACATTTTCTGAAAAGTGGAGCAGGCATAAGACTGAGAGGATGGATTTTAATCATCATTGGGGGGCTTGTAGACAGACTAGAGACACATATTAGTGTTCAAAAAATGGTAAAGAGTATTTTGCATTTATTTTGCAGTTCATCATAGTGCCTTAACTGGAAGAGAATACTGCTGCTGATGTACAAGAAAGAACTCAAAGTGAGGGAAAAATGGAGTTCCTTTCTGGACATTAGTTTACCTTATTTCCAGGGAAATGTTCCAAGCCAGACACATTGTTCCCTGCCAAAGAAAAAAGATCTGGGCTCACCTGAGCTTGCAAATGAAACAGCTTTTGCACTGTTCTTTTCTGGCAATCCATCTTAAAAAAGTTTGCATAGTACTCCATACTGTAGCTACTCTGCAGAAATCTTCAATACAGTTTAAAACATTTCCAACTTTATCTAATCAGATTTGTAAAAATTCCCTGTTGTCAAGGGTCCCTTAGCAACGATGATTCAGACTCAAATGATCACAGAATGAGTCAACGTGAGATCCGAATTGTGACAGTTTGACCTTGAGATGTGATGATCCTTTAAAATTTTGTTTTAGGGGTGCCAGCCAGGTCTCTCTCCTATCATTTAAGATAAATTGGTTGTTTTTTGTTGTTTTAAGTTTTAGTTGAGTTTCTTGTTTGGATTATTTGAACCAAAAAATGTCACACAAGGATTGTACACAAAAAGTGTACACCCTTACATTAAATGACAAAACCCCACAAATAAAAACTCCACAACCAAGTGTCTAAAAATGTAAATTCTGGTTGGCGTTTTTTGTTTTGGATTTTGAAAATTTCAAAAAAATCAGAGAATCGAAAAAGACCAAGTACTTTGAGTTTTCTGTTGTATCACTACACTGATTAACTCAAAGCAAAATAGTATTATATTAATAAACCACAATATAAAGTCACACACTCAAACCACACTCAAAAAATAACAAATACTCAATATCCCAAAATCCTGCAGTCCTCACAAAGTAAAAAAATCAGTCCAACTCAAAATTTGACTTCGGGTTTTTACTCAGTTCCAAAATAAAAGATCTTCAGTTCAGTTTATGAAAACAAACAAAATAATATCTACCTTTCGGCGAAGATAAGGACGTCAGTTTTAGCTGGAGGCTACTCACGTCAGTCAGTCTGTCAAAAAGTTCGGTCTAGTCAGTCCGGAATCCAGTGCTGGTTTTGGCTGCTGTGTTGATGGATGTGACGGACTTCCGTGTTTGGCTGACAGGTGAAGAGTGAAGGTGAACTATCCGTGAGGGTTATGGAGATGAGTGATCGGAGTTGTTGATGACGGTGGAAAATGAGAGAAGGGATTAACTGCCTTGCTGATTTTCGAACGTGCTTTTTAGGTTGTTTTACCGATGATCTTTCTATAGCTCTCAGCTCTCCTCTCCTGCTGCCTCTTCTACTGCTCAGCCTGAGTGAATGAAATACAGGGGAGAATTAAATGGGGCGCAGACAGTGAGCAAATCGATGAGTAGACAGAGGGAAGTGGGTGTGAATGTAGGCGATTTGGGGGTGTAAACTTTGTGGTGAAAAACAACAGAGTGTCCAAGTTGTCACAGAATGTACATCAAATAAAATATTATTTTTCCAATGGGTATGGATAATCTTAAAGATTATTATAAAAAATTGCAATGAAGAATTTAAGTAAAATGAACAGGCCTTTTTCTACCAAATGATCAAGATATGAAACCGCGGGATTAGTGCTCATTACTTTACAGCAGTAGCGTTAGTTGCCCAGGCTGGACTTTGTCAGAGTCAGTAGATTAACAGTTCAAAGATGTATCTCCTGTCAAATAATTAAAGTTTCATACATACTAGTTCTGATAAATGATCCACAGCTGGATCAGGCCCTGATTAACTTTATTCCTTGTGATGCCTTCAAGCACAGCTGGTACAAGAAACAGTCATGCGTGGTCCCAGGTGGCACAGAGAGCTCGGCCAGATGCTCCTTTCAGACACAAACAAGCAGATTGTGTGTTGGAGGCCATTGCAAGACGTCTTTCTTTGCTTGACTGTCAAATCCTACTTGTTGGTCAGGAAATTTGTGCAGAGCTGGATGGGAATCGGGATGGGGGGGGCTATGCAGGGTGTATGACACTGGTCACTCACTACAAAGAGCTACAGAGCTGTATAAGAATTCTAACATTATAAAAAATGGGCATTGTTTTTTTTTAATGTGTCATTTTTTTTTACTAATTTTACCCATTAAAAAAGGTGTCAGTCATTTTTGCCATTTTGGTCAAAACACACAAACACCCACTGCCTTGCACACACACCTACACCCACACAGAGACACGGTGCCCACGGTCGTTTTGAATGGGATCAGCTGTTCTGACATCTGTGTTGTTGCTCGCTATTAGATCAGCCTAACCATCTGATATGTACTGAGGGTTTGTGTGTGTTTCTAACTTTGTGTGTATGTGTGGTGTGTTCCGTTGGAGGGACAGACAAGATAGAGGGATATAAAAGACAGAGAGAGAGAGTGAGAGAGAGAGAGAGGGATCAATTTAGCCTCGTGACAAAAGAAAGAGGAAAAAAAAGGGACAGAAATAAGAACCAACAGCAGGTGTGTTTGCAGATGGCCATATCAAAGATCAGGTGGCTGTTATTTCACACATATACACACACAAACACACACAGCTTACCATTTCACACTTTGACAGACTGCACATGTTCAGAATAACCATTGATGTCAGTGGTATGATGATGTGTTGTCTGCATGGAGGTGTGAACGGCCCATGGTTCACTGAACTCCAGATTTTCACATCTGTCTGTGAGCTGTGTGTGTGTGTGTGTGTGTGTGTGTGTGTGTGTGTGTGTGTGTGTGAGAGAGAGAGAGAGATAGTAAGCTTTAAATACCATTATTACAACACCATTGGGTAAATGAGAAATGATTTGATAGTCTTGTAGTATGTGGAATTTCAATCATGATTAATACATATATGAATACCACAAATATATGATAAATGCTAACTGCTAACTTAAGCTAATTAGCCAAACGTATATGCATTTCCCTCTCTTCTTTTTTGAAATTATTTTCATTGTGTTCTAATGCAGTGGTGCTCAACTCGAGCCTCAGGACCCACCCACTACTCCTTCATGAAATGTTGCCACCCATATTTCTTAGATTTTTCAATCAATCAGATTTATTTAAAGGCAAATTGTGCAGTTTGGATAGATCAAAGAAACTGAATGAAACAAACTTGTTGAAGAAGCACTTCATAGACTTCTTGACAGCATTTTTTCTTCTAGACACACCTTCGCGACCCACTGAAAATGGCTCCGTGGCCCACTTTTGGGTCCCGATCCACCAGTTGAGAACCACTGTTCTAGAGTATGTTGACCATCTAAATGACGGACTGTGGTAAATGTCAATTCTGCAGACTAAAGTAATTATATGTCTTTAACAGTCAACAGTTTAGCATCATTATACTTTTGCGTATTAACTTAAGATCATAAAAACCTCAAAGCCTTTTTGTAACAATGTGTTCATTTAGACAACAGAGTGAAGAACTGGGAGCGCTGGTGGTGCAGACTTATTTTTACATATTTATTTTGTCATGAGTATAAAGGAGTCGCACAATAAGACAAATCCTTTACAATAAGTAGATCTTTATATCAAGTTGGGGAAAGATAAATATGCAGTTAATCATCATATCACACCAAAGAAAAGACTGTATTTTTAAAACCATGAGTATATTTACTCAAGTTAACCGTTATGTGATTTTAGATAAAAAGTACTTTATTGGAAACCCCTCATATGACACATTGATATTCAAACAAATCTGTATGGGTGGTTAAAATGCCACGATGAATGTGTGTAAAAAAAACTTTTAAGTTTGCCATGATTCGTTCCTCTTAGTTTTGTATTTGTTCATTTCAGTGTTTTGAATAAATTTATGTATTTTTCCTGTTCATATGTTCATGGTATCAGTGTTTCCAGTTTAATTTTGTAGTTCTTGTATATCATGTCTAGTGTTACTTCCTCCCTTTGTGAGTTTCCCTCCCTTTTTGATCGCCTTCACCAGTTTCACCTGTGACTTTAGTGACTCCTGTGTCCAATCACTCATAGTCTATTTAGTGTCTGTGTGCTTTCCCTTCCTGGTCAGTTCATCACATGTCGATACCTTCCTCGTGTCCCTCAGCCTCTATTGGGCAGTAACAATAGGCCTTGTCATCTGATTGAAACAATGGATTACCTGTCATATTACTACCATCCACATATTCTCCAAAATATATTTAGGGTGCGTTCGAATTGTCCCTCCTATCTCCTTTCAGTATCCACTTTACCTTAACCCCGGAAGCATTTAAGTGGCGGCCATGATAAGACCCCTTTGAATTCTCTAAAAGTTAAGGAAAAGTGTGTCAATGCTTCCTTAATAACCTTCTTTAGCATAGGATACACTGGACCATCCTTTAGGAAAGGAGATGAGATATGACGCCCCACAATTCCTTGTGGCCGCAACATTTAAAGTGAGTCGCGCATCCGACCGTTCACGAACATTAACGATGATCGTAAAGTGACACAGATCATGTAAGAGATAAAAGATAAGAGACATTTTTATCAGATGATGTTTTATTCAACATATTTCATTCACTTAAGAATGCTTTGTGCAGTTGTACATTTGTATGCTTAAAACATTATGTGTAGGTTATATCTTACATAAATGTAACAATTCATTTCATACAATCATATTTATGTTGATGTTGATTTCTGAGTGGACAGGAAGCTGATAGTTTCACTTTTGTTACTTGTAGCCTTGTAGTCTATATTTATTTTATTTCAATCCCAACCTTGTGATAATTAGGATTATTTCACCAGTAAGAAGCACAGGGGAAAGTTTTTTAGATGCGTTTTTTGTAGTCCATTTTCTGAACATTGTAGTTTCAACACAGTGAACCCACGTCATTAACCTCCGCCGGCCCGTCACATTTAATGACGTGGCCTAGTGGAAAATGTGGTCGGATTGTCAGAGCAACGAGATCGCCTTTCTTTAAGTCCTTTATGAATTCTCCTAACATCTTTCCTTGACCTCATGATGTTTTCGCGGGGTTAAGGTAAAGTGGAGAGTGAAAGGAGATAGGAGGGACAATTCGGATGCACCCTTAGTTCTAGTCTTAGTTCTAAGACTGCATCTGCTGTTTGTGTGAATGAACTTGATGGCAGACTGAGTCACACTGAAGAAATGATTGGCATGTTTCTTTAATTGGTATTTACTGAAGAAAGAATCGTTTTCCAGACTCTTTCTGGCCAAGATGTGGAGGCTTTGTGGAAGCTTGGAATAGATCCTCTGATTAACAAATCAGACCAAATTTCTTTAAAAACGTTGATCTTCTTCGTTGTGTTTAGACCTCCTTACACATCAGATATCAATGGAACAACAATCAGCCACACTCAAAAACCAACTTACAGAATTCAACAAAATATACTCCACAATTCTCACTACCGTTTTGATGCTGGTGAGTCGAGTCCACAGCAGAACCAGGCAGGTAAACAAGGAGGAGAGAAGAAATTAGCACAACAATTTTAATATAATTTACAAACAGTATGTATTTGGCAATCATCATGTTAGCACCTATACAAAGTGAAAAACAAAAACAAACAAATAATACCAAAAATCCTCAGCATGTGTACAACCTATCCCACCAGTTTTATTTTACATCATTTTGTTACTATACTGCCCCCATGTTTGTCTTTGTCCTGTTTGCTCATTTACTTATTTTGTCCCTCTTTCTAATTCATTCATTTTATTTACTGACCCTTTTCCTTTTGTTTTGTTTGTTTGTTTGTTTTTGTCTAAATCTGCTTGCAGAACTGTATCGTACCACAGTTCCCCTCATGTTTGTATCTCTTTTCTTTACTGTGTGAGTGTGTGTATGCATGTTTTGGTGAATAAAGTTTTTTTTTTTTAAACGTTGATCTTACTACAAGTGTTGCTGGAGCTTTTTGACCTCTTCAAGCCTTGCACTCTTCATGCACCTTGCTAGTTGAAGTGAACAAGAGAAAATCCCACTCTGCTTCTATAGATCCTCTGATTTAAAGGCATCCATCACATTCTTTACACCAGCGTCTCTGGCCTGTGCCAGCAGTTACAATCCGCTCTGCTCCACTCCAAATACGTGCTGAGACAACTTTTATTTAATTTTCTAAGGAAATAGCTACTGACTCTATCTTTAGTTAAATTATTTCAGATTATGGTCCCCCTCTGGACAAAGCAGTACCTCATACATTTTTGCTGATTTTGTTTGGAAGTTTGTTTGTTTTATTTCACTAAAAAATATATATTTTCTATTTACAGTCAAACATGTCACCCAATGTAAACACAGTCTCAATCACTTTGTCAAGGTTGGCATCTACCCCACGGCAGCAGTTTCAGGCATTAAAGATAAAAATGTAGACACAATCAGACTTGTCGTTGATGCTCTGGTTTGCTTTTTGTAGATGATAGAGAGACATGAAAATGAATTTCAGTTTGTTTCACAACCAGCTAATAACTTCACGCAGGAGCTTTTAAATCTCTCGTCATATTTGAGTGAAGTGTACTGCCCCTTTGAAATAATAAGATACATGTTTTCAAAGTCAGTTTAAGGTCAACTCTAAGTGGAATGATGGCGTATCTCTGTGTCTTATTGACTTTACAAAGTTCAAACAGGTCAAATAAGGCTGCAAAAGTAAAAGCGTGGCCTTTTTGTTGTCAGGAATCTGGTATAAGTCCTATTTCCCCTTGTAAACTAATGATTTTTCTTTCATGAGCAGTCTGAAACGCTTCAGACTGTTAGGGCTGTCACTGCCCACAGAGATTTTAAACGCTCTGAAAGTCTCTGAGAGGGCCTTGGTTCTGCTGTGTACTACCCTTTTAAAAGCTCTCTGTATTCAGCTGGGTTTATCAAGGACAGACGTGGTGAAGACATTTCCTTAAGCCCAAGCCAATATGTGCACGCATGGACATACACACACAGCTTCATGAAAACACATGCCGACGCATAGATACAAATGCAAACAGATATTCAAACAGCAGATAGTATATACAGAGTACAACACACACACACACACACACACACACACACACACACACACACACACACACACACACACACACACACACACACACACACACACACATCAAACTAAATGGTAAAACTAGTGATGGGAAAGCAGTTTTTTTTTGTTACTTTAGTTTAGTTTAGTTTAGTTCTGCTCGCAATCGTACTGATAATAGCCGGTGGTGAATAATAAGCCAGTGAGCTGAGAATTTAGTTGGATAAAGCTGCTAAAACAATCACATTTATTTTACCCGACCGTTCTGTTCAGTACGTTCAGTACACGTTCAGTTCATTCAGTGAACGAAACACTGACTGAACGTGCACGAGCGAGACTGCGAGTCACCAGCCTCAGTCACACACACACACACACACACACACACACACACACACACACACACACACACACACACACACACACACACAGTACTGACTGAGGAGAGGAGGGAGGGCGGGCTTTGAGCGACTCTTATGGTCTAGAGAGAGACACGAGACGGGAGAGAGGAGAGCGCAACTGAAGTTGAGAAATGAACGACTCTTTTTAGTAAGTGATTCAGTTCAGTTGGTTCACCCAGATGATTCGTTCGTTTTGAACGAATCGTTCACGACTACACATCACTAGGTAAAACACATATGCAAGCAGATGCAAACATTCATTAAATCAGCAGTGGTTTGTATTGGAGTGGTAATAGATGAGCAGTGTTTTATGGTCCCATGCTGAGGCTGAAATGTACTCCTCTCCTCTCCTCTCCTCCACCTTTCCTTAACACTAGTCCTCCCTCTTGTCTTCTTTCAGCCATCCCTGCCTCTCCCCTTCACTGTCTGCCCCCCCCATCCCTGTAAACCTGCTGCAGAGTGATACTGCCCCCTGTCTTCCAATAGGAGAACGGTTCTCTCTCTCTCTCTCTCCCCCCCCCCCCCCACCTCCATCCAATTTGCCTGACTCTTTCGTCATGGCTGCACTTCACGAGCCAGCACACCCTCATCTCTTATACTCCCTGTTTTTCTCTCTCTCCCATCTTGATCTCACTGTACTCACTTTGTCATTCTTGTCATTCCCTTCATCCCTTATTGCTTTTTCAATACCCACAAGTCACTCTTTATTCCTCTATCTATCTATCTATAATGTATCTATGGTTTTCATGGCTTATAAGTACCTTAGAACAATGTGACATAGAATAGACTGATGTGTCCCTTTCACTGTGGTCTATAGGATTAAAGGGTCAGTTCACCCAAACAACAAAAATATATATTTTTTTCCTTCTGGTTTTTAGCTTTGTTAAAATTTACCAGGCAGCCAACCCATTACTCTGAATAAAACAGGGGGATGACTGTTAGCTCAATGTAGTCATCGTAGATCTAAAAATGAGTGTTGGATTCTCTTGGAAATCAGGGGATAATTTGATACACACACAAAAAAAAGAAGGGTGGGGGTAGAATGCACTCCAAACAACAGGAAGATGGAACAATGGTGAAGGAACACTGAAAAGGTTGTTTTATTATAATGGCTAATTCCTTAAAAATACCTTAAACCTTAAACGTTAAAAAGTCAACAAGTTTGGACCATTGAGGTCTTCTTCAGGGCTTGCAAACAAACATTTGTGGTGTGGCCACACCTACATATCAACTACAGCTAATGGAAGGCAGTCACATGACTCAAAGAAAGAGAAGACAGGTGAAAGTCTTCATAATGTGCCCTATAGATCAGCTACAACCAATGAGAGGCAGTTACACGAACCAGAGAAAGAGACTCTGTATCTTTTACCACAGTCTCCTTGGGGCGTCAAAAAGTAAAGCTTTATCATTTTTACAATAATTATTTCTCTTGAGCAATGGATGAAATGACAACAAGAACTTTGATGTAAAGAATGTACTCAATGCATTGAAGAGCACCAACCTAAATCAGGAAAGGGAGGTTTAAGTTTTTAGTAATGGTAAATATTTTCAGGATATTTTATACATTTTCAGACATACCCAAAGATGACCATCCCATTTCTAACATTGGAATACTTTTTAAAAAATGTCTGCCTGCCTCAGTTCCATTACTGCATTGGCTTATTTCCTTTTGTTTTAGGGGTCTGCAGCCAACCTGACAACAAAAATCAAGGTGTGGAATGTGCTCTATGAGGTGTTCAATGGGTGATAACTGGATCAGTGGTAGAGAGGAGAATCCTGTAGTAGACTCTAGTAGTCCACATGTTGAGTGTCCCTGAGCAATAAGACACAGATCCTTTATCACTGATCATAGTCATGCCTGGACAAGTTTCAGGTTACATAATTTACATATTAAACAATACTACTGGTGGGCAGTGGGCCCACCAGAGAATAAACCGTCATAGAGGCAAATAAGGTGGTGAACAAACACATCTGGAATGACCTACACAAACACAACAATGGACATCGTGTTTCTCACACATTCACTCCGCCTTGTGTAAATCAGTGTACTTCTTGTAATGAAAGATACAACAGAAAACTCTAAGTAATTGGTCTTTTTCGATCCTCAAATTTTTTGAAATTTTCAAAATCCCCCCCAAAAAACGCCAACCGGAATTTACATTTCATATCAGTCCATGTTTTATCCTCTGAATCCACACTTGCATTTGCCATTAAATTGGGGAGGGATAGCCTTGCACATACAGTACATAGCAACCTCTTCCGTTAGGGTATGAATGGTGTTTAAAGGTAAATGTTGACAATGAGGTGTGAAATGCTTTGAGTGGTCGGAAAACTAGACAAGGGTCAATCATTTAGTATCTAGAAACATTAGATGTTACTATCAACAAGAAAGCAAGTTTATCTCTGTCAGTTACCTCTCTGGTAGCTTCCAGTTAGTCTGCACGCCCGATGTAAAGAGGCTTAAGTCCAGGAGAGCAGGTGGACCAGGTTCGAATACGATGTGTGGCTCCTTTCCTCACTTCCTGTCTACCCGGTTTCTGACTCTGTCCTATCTCTAAAATAAAGGCATACTAAGCCAAAAAAGACCTATCTTTGACAATTAATCATTTTGACCGTATCTGTTACCATGGCAACTGGGTTGCTTTTCTAGCACAGACAACCAAAGTTTCTCTAAATAAATTGAAGTTGGAATCCTTTTTAGAAGTTCCTGTCCTGGTTTAGCTCCTAGCATCCCACCCATGTCTGACCCTGCTGTAAGTGAAAAAGTTATTAAATTGTGTTTTTGTACAGGAATCAAGCGAGTGCACCCCTAAAATAACACTCTGCTCAGAAGCCATCTATTCTCATAATGAACTTGACATGAAAGTGCGCTTGTGCAAGCCTGGAGGACGCAGTTCTCAACCTACTTTCATCAACATTTCATTTAATCCTGTAACTTATGGTGCACAGACAGTGAGGTAGAGGGGATCTCTGTGACTAAAGATAAGAATACATTTTCTTTTTAAACTGAGAAAACATGTTAAAAGAAGCCAGCATTAAAAGCAAAACACAAACTGATCCACACCAGTGTATTTCTTCTATAGTGGAGCTCTGTGATATTATCCAAGTTTGTCAAAAACAGCAACAACTTCATAATGAACATGTTTTAAATAGACAAAGAAAATCCAAGTAGAAAAACGATTTTTCCCCACTTGACAGGAGAATGAACATGGTCAGTGTAGCTTGGAGCGGAATATGAAGTGTTCCTGGAAAAAATGACTTTTTCACACAGGCAGTTGAGTTCTGCGTGAGGACAGAATGTCATTTCCCCGCAGAGGAGCCTAGAGGGAGAGGAGTCGAGCTGGGAGTGGAGTTACAGCCGGGTGTGCTGCTTGGAGGGAACAGCTAAGCACATGTCTGGGAGGTAAACATGGGATGCACCTCACTTAGCAACCTGTGCAGCAGAACCGAGGTCTGAGAATCTGATTCGAGATGCCTAGGAGGAAAACGAGGGTGGCGGTAGATAGCTGAAATCAGATCATTTAAAACTGCAGTGAAAGTTATCAGCTGTGAACAGGGTGACTCATTAGTTTTGCCAGGAAGGAGGTGCTGTATTTGAAACAGGAAATAGGTACACTTGGACCGAGGTGCGGTCAGATTAAGGCTGTGGCTGTGCAGAAAAATGATATTTTTGCCTTGTGCATTTTTATTTTTGCATTGAAGCCGTGTGCATAGCAATGCACCAAAACTGCCCTGGATTTATGCGCTTATTTAAAATACAGGCAAATTAAAATGCTGGGAAACGCTAGATGCACATCGGGCTGTAAGAGGTGAATTTCAACATGTTTTGCTTTCAGCATCTGACAGTTTTGTTTGCTGTTATTTGTGCAGATTTAGCTACACAGTCCTTTTCATCAGGACTCCACCCAACTCGATATTTACTTTAAATATCAATAAAATCAGAGCTCCAATGTCGACATTTTACTAATTTTATCGTGGCCAATTTGATTCATTAGGAATATAGTTTTTCTCATTCCAAGGTGATGTCTCGAGGTGGACTTGAATAATTCATCATTCTTAACTTTTTTATTTCATCAAATTTGATCACAGATTTAATATTTACTAAATATTAAGATGTGACATAATGGTTAAGTGCTTTATGTTATATTATTCCTGATTGTTTTGATACTTTCGCTTTGGCAATAGCGAGAAAAAAGTAATTTCTGATCGTCAAATTTCATGTTCAGGCCCCTACAATTTTTTTTCACATCTAGATGTAAACCTGCTTTCCTGCTAGATTCCATTAGGATGGAAGTTATTAATGATGCAAAAAAAAATCAAGGAAGAGCAGGAGAGGAGGCAATATATATGTGTAATAGGCCATGTGTACATGCAAAACTTTGTGTGCCCGTGAGCCAGCATATGTCAGTTAAGTCACTCGTTAAAGGCTAATGCAGTCCTGTGTGAATCGGGATGCTCTAAATATCTAAACAAATAATCTCCATAATGAACTCTGATTATACAATCATCTGTGCGCACACACTCTTAGCTGGGAGGTAGGAGGAAAAGTGGATATGCACGTACTCAAGTACCCACACACTCCAGAGTAATGTCATGATGATCCATCTGCCTCACTTCATCGCTGGTTCCTCCTTTCATTACACCTGTCATCCCTCCATCCATCACACATCCTTCTGCTTCACCACACCTCCTCTGCTCACTTACTCTATAGAGCAATGTCTCTGTTTCCTCCCATTTCTCTCACTCTCTCTTCCTTTTTTCCCACCCTCCATCTGTCACTGAGCCCCTCCCCCCTCCCCCCTCTCTGAGAGCTCTCTGTTTGCAGCTCCTTTAGGCTGAGGGAGGCAGGTTTCACTGCAGGTTTAACAGACTTTAACACCCCACACAACTACTCTGGAGAGCTTTACTTTTCCTCCCCTTAGATTTCCATCTAATCCCACCCTTCTGTGCTACGATTGGCTAAAACTTAAAACTCAAAGTTTGTACTTTTTGGAGTTGGGGTAACAATCCACAATGCACCATATTGAGTCTATGTTTAAATACAGTTTAGAAAACTAACCCAAGTGGGTTGCTAACCAAAAACTAAAGGGGACAGATTCTCAAAGTGAACCCAACATTTAGTCAGGTTTAACCACCTTAACAGCGTTCTGTGGAAAGATCAAAATGAAATCAGTTTTGACTGTTGGTTTGTACATGGGAAATCGTTAGCTGTCTCCAATGTAATGGTCCTCTGTTTGACCTTTTATCCTTTCTTTTTTTATCACAGCCATTGAAGAGGTGGCCTCTATAATATATGGTAAATGGACTTGAGCTTGTATAGCGCTTTTCTACTCTTCTGAATACTTAAAGCACTTAAACACAGCAGGTCACACCTACTCGTTCACACCCATTCTCATGCTGGTCTGTAAATCGCCATCAGTATTAACTAATACCAGTCATACGCCGCCTACAAAGCAGCGGAAGCAACTAGGGGGAATCCTTCTGTGTGCATTTGTGAATCTTGAGACTGATCTAACTGTCATGATTTGGTTTCTTATTTTCAGAGTTTAGATTTTCTTCTTGTTTTTAGTTCTCATTCTTGTCTGATGGTGTTGTTTCCCTTGTGTGTTTTCTAGGTTAGTGCTTCATGTGTTATTTTTGTACTTCATATCCTAGTGTTTCTTTATGTTCGAGTGTGTTTTGTTTCATTCTTGGGTTCTGGGTCTTTAGTGTTTCATGATTTAGTTTGTAGCTGTCCTCAGTGTTTCTTGTATTCCTGCCTCTGTGTGTTTCCCTTCAGTGTGATTGCCCTGATTTTCTTCACCTGTGTCTTGTTAGTCTCACCTGTGTTTGATTACCCCTGTGTCTATTTAGTCTCTGTGTTTCGTCCCTTCTGTGTCAGTTCATTGTATGTTGTAAGTTGCCAGTGTTGTTTGTTGTATGGTGTTGGAATGTCAGTTTTGCTCGTGCTCCTCTGTGGCTCCTTGTTGTTGATCCCTGTGTTTTTTGTTGAACTTTTGGAATTGAGTTTTGTTGCCTTTGGCCTTTTCGTTTGATTAAATAACTTTCGGTTTCTGCACTTGGGTCCACCTCCCTTGTTTTACACACCGAACCGTAACACTAATTCCATAAAGACGTGATGTCACACAGTGTGTGTGCACGTATGTGTGTCTGTAGAGTTAACATCTTAAACCACACGACTTCTATAAACGTCCTTCTGGTGCAACATTCACCCTTGTTATCACGTCTATTTTTTCATGTTTTCCATCTCTCTCTGTTACACACACATATTTCTCACTATGCCAAAGGATATCCGGTGTTAATTTTTTCTCAGAATATGAATGTGCTGGTTTACTTTAACAAGTTACCTGAGAGAGTGGGAGAGTTAACGACAAGATATTTCCATAGCTTTCCATGACGTCATAAGCGTGGAGGGCTGGAGGGCAAAAAACGCTCAGGAAAGTAACGGCCACCGTTGAAAAGCCTGTAGAACTGCATCACAGGCTTTTAATTTAACAACACGACACATGGTTCCCACTCTTTTCCAGAGATCATTTTCCAGGACGTTTCCAGGACATTTTCAGCGATGATGGAGCTGGTATGACAGTCCGTGATCGTGCGACACCAATATTAAGTGTAGTCTTTAACAAGGTTCACATCCACTATGAGGTACCGCTTCAAAGGTTAAACATTAAATATCATGTTGTGGTCCATTTTTTACCCTTAACAACACAGTTTTGCATTTGTAGAGACAATGCTAGCAAAGTTAAAGGTTAGCCAGTATTCAGCCCGTGTTTGACTGACACAGTTGGGTACCTATTCATTGTGCATATGAACACATTTTTTCACGTGACGCAGTTATCCTTTCCAATCTACAGTTTCTAAACATTGCCAATTGGCATTAGTCAAACGTATGAAATAGTTGTATTTCACTCTCACTTTAGTCAGGTACAAAGTCATAGTCCTGGAAGTGAGACAGCAGCTAGGTTAGTAATAAAAACCGACTAGAGAGAGAGATAACTAACTGTTGATGTGCTGACCTCAAAATGAGGAGAAAACACAAGTCTACATGATAGTTGTTGCCACAATTTACTCTCATGGTGTTTTTTTCTCTTTTTGTGAAGGATCTTTTGGCTCCATCCTATCAACTAAATTGTAAATAAATATTCACTTTTGACACGAGGGGGAGGCAGAGCCAATAGACTTCCATTCAATCTGCGTTGTGGATTAATGTAATAAATAGATACTTTTATTAACGTGTGGCGGTGAAAATGTCCAACCCTGTAGGAAAGTGTTGGAATAATTTTCCAGGACAACATGTGATTTTCCAGGACACTTTACTTTTTCTCTGGTTTTCCAGGTGTTTTCCAGTACTGTAAAATTAGTCAACTGTTTTCCAGGTTTTCCAGGACAGATGGGAACCCTGATCACCTGACAACCATAGCAAAACTGAGATATTAAAATAAACTTTGAGTTTGGGCCACTTGCTTTACTTTAACAGCACACGGGACACTATTTATATCGCTAGAAACAACAAAGTCTGTACCGGTGTTACGGTTAAAAGAGTTACCATGTTAACTGGTGACTGTCAGCAGACTGAGTCTGGTTGTCGTACGTTACGTGTCCTAATGAAAGCCTATTTGTTTGGCTTTCATTAAAACATAGCTCATAAGTATTTTTGACATTATGATACTAAAAAAACGGAACAAAGAGGCATTTGTTAGGACACTTTCAGTCTGAAAGTCATCAGTTAACCTGGTCACTCTTTTCACCGTAACACCAGAACATCACTTCAGTGATATTGCCGATATTTAGAGGAGAATCCCTCTCCTTACACCGCTGTAGGATGAACGTCTACAAACATACAGGCAGCTTTATGTATTATTGATCGGTCTGGGTCGATAATGCTGCTGTTTGAGAAGTGAAGGGCAAGAAATTCCTCATCATTCAAGCATCAGTAAGTGCTAATTAGCTAACAGCAGCTAGTTAGCGTTAGCTAGCGCTAGAATCAGCCGTCAATTGTAGTGTTCTGGGGCAGTCATTTGAGTTCAGGCAGGAATATTTAGATTTAGTAAACACTATGATTGATGTCAGGATGAGGTGATGTCCGATGTTTCCCCTCACAGGGGCCGCGGAGGGTCTAACGGCTTTAATCCACAAACGTCCTCCTTTTTTTTTTTTTTTTCTTGGATTAAATTCTCTAGAAGCAAAACTCGGGCTCGTCTCCTCGTCGGTTAGTGTATTACATTAAAAAACAAATGTATTTCATTTGAAAAATTAAAAATAAAACAGATAAAAACACGTAGGGGGCCACTGAGACCAGTAACTTTCAGTAGCGTACAGTGGTAGAGAGCCTTTCTGTGTGACGTCACTAAAAGCTATGAATAGAGACAGAGAGAGAGAGAAAATAATAATACTAATAAAGGACCTCATATGTAAACGGAGAGGCAAAAAGACAGTGAAAGACTGCGTTGTCCTGCTTATTCTACTGAACTGAACCTGAGTTATTAATGTTCTGAGTCTTTCTTTTAAAACCTCTGCTTGAATCTCCTGGACTTCGTGTGCTTTTCCTCTCATTCAAAAGGGAACACTTTCAACAAAAGCTTGAAATGTTGAACATTTTCATGAAAAGATCCTTTAAAATAAATGAGGTCAGGCCAATCAGATCCTACTGCAAAATCATGTTATTCGAATTAATGTAGAGAAATACCATTTCCCTTTATATGTTTATTTGTGCTTTTAGTTTAAAACACAAGGTACATTAAAATCAAGGTGACCAGTTAATTCTGTTAAATGCATATATAATGAAAAAAAGCGTGCGTGCGTGCGTGCGTGCGTGCGTGAGAGGGGGTTTCTCTGAATCTGTGTCCACTTTTTGTGAGTAAACATGGAGTTTTCAGTGTGTGTATGTTGTTCTGGCTGTGTGTTTGTGTATGGGAGGTTGAGCTGGAGTTTAATGAGAGTTCAGGCCTCTGGATCAGACTGTTTGCTCTGTGAAGCCTGCAACTGCCAAAAGCTTCCTTTTTGAGTGCGTGTGTGTGTGTGTGTTTTGCTTGTATTACTGGCGACACACTGGCACACAGAGTACAGCTGCGGTTCAGTCTCGGATTTTGTCCTGAAATGAATCTGCTGTTGAATAATTTGAAGAGATCACTTTCAACAGGCAGTTGTGTTTAGTTCAGATTCACAGGAAAAAACGGTCAGCCACTCGAGTTCTGAGTGGCAGCAGAGTCGCTATCATGGAGCTATCGCCAAGAAACTCATCTTTCAAGACTGTTGATCTTCAACATGCTAAAAGACCCCTTTAATGAAAGGAAAAGTAGATAGACTCAACCAACCCATTCCCTGCAACATTTAAGAAAAATAATACCCTTTGATCTACTCCTTCAGTCGGTGTACCAGGGGGCTCAGGCTTAATGTTGGTGGCATTTCAAGCAAATCAAAAAAAAGTGTTGTCCTTTGACTGGTTCTTCTCATTTTGAGGATAATTCCAGAGTCGGTTCAGCATGTTTTTTCGATGACCTGTGGTGTCTGTGGCAACAGAGCAGGTCAATCGCTGCTCAGAAAAACAGTGGTTAAACTTTCTGCTCCTTCAATCCATTTGGTGTTAGAAAATATGAAACTAGAATTTGATTGTACAAATAGAAACTTACAACATTAGGTTTTGTTTTGAGGTAAATTTTTGAGTCTTTAGGCATGGCTTGATTTTTTTCCTCACATCTTCATGGATATTTTTTCATGGTGACTATTTGCCAAGAGGCTTCTTGTTTTATTCATATTCCTCGACATGTAGGACCTGCAGTCTGGCAGTGTCTGTATCATGTTTTTTTGTTTGTCGGTCACCTTTTCTCCTTCCTCACTTCTTGACACGGGGAAACCCAAATGCTTCCACAGGTCACATTTAAAAAGCCGCTGGAGCATCCACAATTTAAAAACTGTCTATCCTTCTCTCTCCCCACTAATGTCGGTGTTGGCCATTTTCGCTGACCGGAGGCAGCAACAAAAAACCAAACTGCACACGCCTGGACGACCTTATCATTTCATTCCGTCCCAGGTCCACGATGGTATCGAGATACTTTTGATCAGGCGATATTGTGATGTTGCCTTTACATCCCAAATAAAGATGTTTGAAATATTGAAAACTGAAACAGGATGTGAAAAAAGAGGATACTTTAATAAAACATGTTTATATATATAGATTTATTTTTGGTTTTTTTGTAAAAAAATCAGGGAGAGACAGTGGGGACCGACATGGGAAAGGAGCCACAGGCCGGATTTGAACCTGGGCTGCCCGCTCGAAGGACCACAGCCCCCCTACAAGGGGCATGCGCAGCAACCACTGTGCCACCAGCGCCCCAACATGTTCATTTTTTAGACACATATATTGATCTTGTCTAACAGATTTATTACTGGGGATGGGACGGGGACGTTTTCATACTTACTTTCCCACTATTTGAAAACCCCTTATAGAGACGTCATATCAGGATGGCTGAATATGAAAGCACAGACCACTAGGAGACAATGAATGCAACTTGTCTTAATACAGAACTCAGCTTCTGTCATCCCTAACCATGCTCTCCACTAAACTTAAACAACATTATAATGTAGCTAAACAAGAAAACACACTTATTTTCGTTTGTTTTGTTTGTCTGTCTTTGTAGTGCAATGATAAACAACTGTTTCTGTCATTTCTCTATATAAGGGTCTTTAGGAGTAGGGCAGGAGTGACATGATGCTGTGATCCATCATATCGAGCAAACTGCCTTTTTGTTCAACAACAACTGAAAGTACACATTTAAAAACAGACAAAACGTTGAGTATCATTCATGCTAGAGTCACATTGTTTTTGCTCTTTGGAGTAAAGTGGCTACCATCCTGCTGTATCAGGCATTCCTCAAAAGCCCTTCAAAGTGTCTGAAAGCTGATGACTCACACATTTTCTCTTTTGCACAGAATAAAGTGGCTGTTTGTTTGGAATACATTGAGGAAATATGTATCAAGGGTGCTGATGGACACCTAGCTAAACAGACGATAGAAAGGAGCCAGCCAGTCTTTTGCAGAAAATACAAGTTACAGCATTGTTGTTACCAACCTGTGGGGCGTGAGGCTCTGTCTGCTCGGAGGTTTTCAAAATGTTTGATTTGCACAAAATCATGTTAAAAAACGTAATATATACAAAAGGTCTTTTGGTAAGAATAAAGTGAGAGACATAAGAATATATGAATATATATTCTAAGATATATATCGTAAGAATATATGCATATTCTTATAGGATTATATCAGTGAAAACTAATTCATGTTAATGCATCACTTTTATTCTCTTAGACATAAGGAGGGTGTGCTCCAAAGAAAAGTAGTGAGGAACCAATAAGCTACAGTATGTCAGAAGCCCAATGTCCCTTCAAAGAATTGTTTAATTCTCTCTCTGTTCTCCCTCCTCACTAACGCCGGGGTCCACCATTTTTTGCTCAACTGAGGCAGCGAGCAGAGCGGCAAAGATGATGGTCTCTGTAGTTCCCACTTGATAAGACCTATCATTTCATACTGTCACCTTTCTTTTCTTTGTGGGTCCTGGGAGGGGAGGGTTGGGGGTAGCTCAGCTTTTCTTAGAAAGAAGGAGTGGGGGCTCCAAGGAAAAAAGGTTGGCATACACTGAGTTAAAGCATGTAAAGGTTCCCTGCAAAGATTGGTTTAACAGATCAGAAATGTCTCAGTTGTTTTTCACTGTGTGCTATGTTCTACTTATACTCCAATATTTTACGTGCATAAAATTGGTCTTTCATTCTTCTCCATTTGTATGAAAAAAACTAAGTCACACTGGTTACTTTTCAAATGAAACTTTTATTCTCTTCATCTCCTGTGAAAACTTTGTAACTTTAAATGTGTTGAATAAATAAATTTCAATTTCTTGAAGTCAAGTTTTCCCCTTCGGGTAAAAAGATTCTTCGACAATTTGAAGATAAACAAAAATTCAAAAGAATATAAAAATAAGCATAAATATTGAATGCTAAACAACACATCAATGAAGCAATATAAAGAAACCCAAAAACATCAAATTCTGTTAAGGGCCGTTGTTATGCATTAAGAGGAATTTTATATTTGCCTACCTTTATTAAATTATGCTGGTTGGACTAAACTTGAACTTACTTAGCTATGATGGTTAGATTGCCCACCATCTCACTCTAAAGAAATCTTAACAGTTGATATTACACTAAACATAAGTAGATCTGTTTCTGTTAAGATAAATAGCTGCAGAGCTCGAAAGGGGCGGCCTTGGTTTGAATCCTGTGACTACTTTCCCGCATGTCATTCCCTACTTTCTCTCGCCTCTATTTCCACATATTCACAGACCTTGTCCCCCCCAATAAAGGCCCCAAAAAGCCCAAAATTTATTCTTAAAAAAAGCTGAAGGTAAGCTACAAAATGTACAGAGAGGAGACACTTAGATTAGTGACACTTTCGGTTATGTACAGTCAAAGCTTATGCCTAGCTGTGGACAGAATGTCCCTTTTTCTTGTGTCTCATGATACTTAAATGGTTGCCAGTTGGCTGTAGAACAGCCAGCTTCTGGCGGTCCAGTGTTTCTTTGCCGTTTGAGGGCAGAATAATGAAACATAATCATTATTTTACCTTTTGTATGAGTTCTGTCAGACAAGCTTTGGTTTTAATAGAAAAATGCTATTCAATGTTCTCCAGTGGTTCTTGTACCTCTGCTTGCTGCTCCTTACAGACCATTTATATTCATATTGAGAGCACTTAAATAGAACTTGCAGTTTTACCTGAGGGAAAGGAAAGTGAACTTTTTCCCTCTACGTCCTGCTTTATATTCACACAAACTCACATCTGAGGTTTGCAGTCCAACCTGTTTTCTCCTTCTGACCAGTTAGCAGCTCCGGTGCAGCAGCTGGTGTTTAGCGCCTTGGGCAACAGAACCACAACATTAAATCTTAAAAGGAGGCTGGCTCATATTTCAACCCAGATTTAGCAGCTGTTTATGAGATTACACCGGTGGAGAAAACAAGCCTATGTGACTAATCGGGTATTAGGCAATGTGACAATAAACCTCCAAACTATAACCTATAGTCAGAGCTGGGCAAACGTCCTTTAATCTGTTAACCAACAACGTTAATTTCTAAATAATTTTTCAACGTCAATGTTGATTTAAAAATGATTAATGAAACATTTCACTTCTGTTAAATATGATTTTCACTGAACTTTATTTCGGTTACTTGAATTAATTTTAGCCAATGCCAGTCAGCTAACCTCATTTGCTCCTGACTCTCTGAAGAGACAAGGTTGCCTGTAATATATTTTTTTCAGCTGACACATGTGTATCATGTGTAATGCAGCCACTGAGAGGAAATAAAGTACATTTTGTTTCTTTTCAGGCTCTCATTGGCTAAAGTAGCCAAGGAGAAGTGAACGTAAGGTCCTAAATGGTCAAACGAGGCATCAGTTGAAAGGTCAGAGTGAACTAGTGCAGAGCAGAGAAAGTTTGAATCAGTCTGTAGATCTCTATGGTAGGGACCGACCGATATGAGATTTTTGGGGCAGATATCGATATTGGGGAAAGAGAAAAATCTGATACATCGGCCGATATCTTTCTTATATCTACGTTCAATCCGTGTAGATAGACTTAGATATACACATTTTTTTTGCATTAATTCCTCAAATGCAGTTATCAAACACTTTTGGAAAAGATATACAAGATTGTCGTAACAGTGCATGTAAGTACATCACCGCTTGACACCCTAGAGAAAGCTGATGCTTGTTGTAATCCATACAGCACAATCTGCTGGTGACAGCCAGAAAGAGAACTGCTAGTGTAATACAACAATACTCAAATTAAATGCTATTTGACTGGTAGATAAATCCAGCAATATCAGTGAATATTTGCATTAAAATTAGCCGATACCGATAGTCACTGGATATGCAAATATAGGCCAATATTATCTGCTGGCTGATTAATCGGCCGGACTCTACTTTATGGATGCAATGTGTTTGGCTAATATTTTTCAAAGGATATGGATCTTGGTGTTTGGTCGTGTTTGTTTGTTTGTTGGTGGTCTGACAGATGTGTAGACTGTGGCTGAATGTGGCTTAACAGCAAGTTAAATGCTATACTAACATTTTTCATATTCCTTTTTATAATTGTATCTCTCATTGTACATTCTTCTCCCATTTTCTTCTTTTTACTTCTTTTACCTGACCTATATGTATGCGTGTCCAAGCACATACACACAGGAGAGTGTGAGACGGCATTAATTATGAATGTGTGTGACTAATGGTTTATGTAGCGCTACTCCATTACCTCCAAACAGATGCAAAAAGGAAAATAAACTGCTTCACAGAAAAGTAATCAGAAAGGTAACATAACTACAACTGCATTATCTTCTGTGCGTGTTGGCTGTTTATAATACCTAAGTGTCAGTATACATTTCTTTCGCTGTGTTACGACTTGCTTTTGTAACGACATCGATTCCCACAGGAAGACTTACCCTAACAGCAACCTGTTGATGAAGTGTCACATGTTGGGTTTCACATGATTTCAAGCCATTACATGCTGCCACTACTTATTAGTGTAGTGGAACGACCTCCCTGAGGAGATAAGACTCGCAGATTCCCTCAATTATTTTAAATCCCTTCTTAAAACATACTTTTACAGACTTGCTTTTATGTGATGTCGTCTTCTTAATGTGAGAAATTCTGTTTATTTGATGGATTGCCCCTTGAGATGAACCATCTCGTTTTCGAAGAGGTCTTTTCTTACTGGTTTTACTATTTTTATCTTCTTTTACTTCTTACTGTCCTTTTATTTATGCTCTTATCTTAACTCCTCTTATGTTTTAATTTGGTAATTTTTTATCTTACTTACTTTGTCTATTTATGTTTTATATGTATATATACTTTTTTTTTTTAATTAATATTATTGTTTTTTTTATAATTTGTTCACTTGTTTCTATTTCTTTTACTGCTCTTACCTTCTTATTGCTGTTATCTTTTGATTTGCTTTTAGCTCTTTTAGTTCTTGTGGTGGTCTGGTTATATATGTCTGTTGGGTATCGTGCACTATGGGTTCTTTTCTGTTGAATTGTATTTTGCATTTGTTATGTTCTTGCTGTTGTTTATGTTCTTCTGTGTTTAGTTTGCTTTGTTCTTGTTTTTGCTGTTTTTCAAAGAACTTTGTAAACCTGTGTTTTTAAAAGGCGCTATATAAATAAACTTATTATTTTTATTATTATTATTATTATTATTATTATATATGCTGTGTTAAGAGCTTTATGTTCTGCGGTGAGACGAGGCTTTGCTTACCCCATGGAGATGCATTGTATGAATTGTGCATGTGTCTTTTTCATGAAACTCAGACTGTGTATAAAAAATATTTCATGGGTGGTGTATCTGGCTCTGTATGGTCATACATTTTAAAAGAGTAGTGCAAGGTTCTTGATGATAAAAGGCTGAATAAGATGATACTGTTAGACACAAACCAACTAGACACAGAGTAGATGAAGGGAAGTAAAAGACGGACATGGTATAAAACAGCAATGAAGAGTGAGAGTGATGAAAAGAGGGTGAACTATGACCCCGAGGTGGAAGAAAAGGGAGTAAGTTAACTAAGTAAGAAATACAAGGGGCCCTTTGCTCAGTATTTCAGTTATTAACTAATATTTATTTGAAGCTTTCTTGGTTCTTGATTGAGAGAATGGTGAGCAAACATACAGAGACTTTGTTTGTCTAAATTCAAATGTTGGTATTTAATTTGTGCAAGTGTGTGTGGGGGAGAGGAGGTGTGTGTGTTTGTATGTTCTCCATGTGAAATGTGTCTGAGCCTCGCACAAATCGTCATTATCTTAATACAAATTTGAAGAACTGAAGGATGTTTGCGCATCATTCTTATAAATGATATTTGTGCTGTTATCTCCAAAACGATTTGTTTCAATTATTTGACTGATTAAGGAAATGGCAGGAGTTTCATCAGTTATCGTTTTCAGATTAACACACACGCACAACAATGCAATTTTCCCTTTCATCTGTTTACATGAACTGACAGCTCCCCGTAATAATCCCACTCAGATGACAGAAGATATTAAGTAGGTTTTCCTTCCCTCTGCACATGATGCTTCCTGGTGACAGTTCCTATCATGCCAGATTATTTGATTTGCTAATTTACACGTGTGGAATTAACACACATCCCTCACGCATTAGTCTACACGGATGGAATAATATTCATATTATCCTAACTCAGAGCGGATTCTATGTCATCACAAACTGTAAATTAATGTGAAATGAATCATCTGATTGGAGGAACAGACTAACAGACGGAGGGAATGAAAAATCAAAGGGTTGGAAAGAACAGGAAGCTAACCGGCTTGCTAGCTTGTGTGTTCAGTTAAATAAGTATGTATGCTTAGTGACCTAAAGAAAAAAAAAAAAAAAAAAAAAAATATATATATATATATATATATATATATATATATATATACATATATAAACATCGCACAAAACACAAGGACATTTGTGTTAGGTAGATTATTTCTTTGTTGTAAAAATGCTTCTGTCACATTCATGGAAAAAACAGGGAACTGGACCCAAATGCAGAACTAAACAAAAATGATTTATTTTAACATAAAGGCCAAAGGCAAACAAAAACTTATTTTCAAAAAATGTTCAACATAAAAACACAGGGAGTCACAGGAAAAACTGACAACTGACATTTGACCAAGAACAAACAAACGACAACTAACACAGAAGACAGCTTCTTGGCAATAAATCTTATACCGTTGGAAAGCCTGTTCATTTCTGGTGAGCACAATGAGGAGGAGGTGCCAGGCTGTTGTGGCTGTGTATGGTTCTTCCACACGCTACTGCGGCTTCTGTTTGTTAAAAGAATAAACTGTTAAATTGCCAATATGTCTCGTTTCTTCAGACTTTGATCATCCAATCCACTAAACGACACCAAACAAGAGTCAACAGCAGAATAAAAAGCTGTTTGGCATTGGCAGAGAAGATTTGGCAAGTTTTTCATGGGCGCAACCCACATACTGAGCTCTGCTGCTCATCCCACAAATGCATGTTCCTAACAAATGTGGCAACATTTAAAAGGTAAATAAACAGGCTTTCCAACAGTAAAATATTTATTGCCAAGAAGCATTGTTACAATGTCTACAGTATTTTTATTCTACAGTAAACTGCATTTCATGAGCTTAGTGTGAGAAACAGCTAACACAGAGGGTGATCCAATCGAGGTTTGAGTTTTGTCATTGTTAAGCCATTTAAAAGACTCTATAGGTAAGGATCAATGAAAGATGAAAAAATAATCACGACAACTTCACGTGGGGAGGATCTTCCAATATAATGACAAGTTAAAAACCACTCCTCTTCCTTCTGAAGCAAATCTTTATCCACCTCTCTGTCTGCCTCAAGAAGATACTCAAAATGAAATATTTGCTTTTGACTGTAAAGATGAAAGAATCTGGACTCTTTCCTCTTTTTCCCCTCTAACCACTAAATCCACAGACGTTCCAATTGGTCCCCTTCAGATTATTCACACCACCATTTCTTTTTATGAGTTATCCGACTCAAGCTACATCAGACTGTCATCCTACATTTACTGACACTCCACCATGCACACAGCCATATCCTCTGTACCTCAAGGTTTTTTTTTACCCCTCTGTAACATACTTTCTCCTCTCTTTTAGACACACTGCCAGAAGCACCCTCCTTCACGACGAACACAATGAGGGACGAGAAAAGAGGACAAGAAAGCATGCTGGGAATGTGTGTGTGTGTGTGTGTGTGTGTGTCGGTGATAACGACAGGTGAGCTGCTGTTCAAGGTTAGCGCTTCAGGCTAGCAACCTGCCCGTGAACCTGTCTGGTACTGACCCACACACACACACACACACACACACACACACACACACACACACACACACACACACACACACACACACACACACACACACACACTTGTTCACAGGCTCAACACTCGTTTCAGAACCAAATACATGACTTGTGCAGAGGGAAAGAGGGAGATAAAGCAGCGGGGAAAAAGACTGGAGGAGGTGGACGAGATTGAAAAATAGGCTTTAGGGAAGACGGGAGGAAGGAGAGATTCAGACTGTATGAGGAGCAGAGACAGAAATACAGACATTCGGAGTGATTTAAAGGTAATGAGAACGGTTATAAAATGGAACGGGGGGGAGGAAAGGGAGGGGAAGAATATAAAGGGATGAAGGAGACAGAAGTAAACAATGCATGCACAATCACAAAATCCATTTTTACATCAACATCATGTGGGCAATTTTGTTTAAGAGAAGCCCCTTATTAACTAAAATGGATTCTTTATGTGCAGAACTTAAGTATATATACTGAAATGTTCCCTTCTGTTAATGCAGCAGGTAAACAACAACATCTAAAGACTTATTGAACCTGAAGCCAAAAGAATCTAAAGGGCTAAAGCTGAAAAAATTCATGAATAAAGCTGCAGCCTTAATGTGTTTATCTGATCCTTGTTTAACTCAATGCAGTGTTGGCATTGATTTGAATGTTTCAAAGAGCAAATTAGAGCTTTAAAATAAAACATATACAGATTTACATAGTTTATTGTAGCTGTCGACAGATATCTATATCTATACCTTTATCAGCCCAAATCCCATATTGTTCGGGCTCTAACACACACACACACACACACACACACACACACGCACACAAGCTAGAAGCTGAAGGGGATATTGATCTGATTTGCCGATGTCTCTCACTCTCCCTCTCTTTCTCTCTCTCACACTCTCTCTCTCTGGTTGTCTCTTTTTCATTTCCTTCCCTGTCTGCACCTGTCTGCCAAACACATTTTCTACTAACGAGAGCCAAGCCATGAGGTGATACCCTGAAATTCTTTGTTCATTATTCAAGACTTCACCACTCCTGCATATTTTTGACATTCTACTTGATTTTCTGATACAAATTACCATCTTATCCCGTTTTTTAAAAACATGCTTGTGCGTCGCGTTATGTGGAAATAGGCAGTATAGGGAACAACAGTGCAGGCGGTGTATATTTATACTGGTGAAAATGAGAACAATATAGGCTACAGTTCCAGTGTCAACATCAGCGGTGGAGAGGTCTCTTAAAACTCAAGCTGATAAAAAATACATTCAGAAACGTATGCAAGGAAGAAAAGCTTTCCGATCGCCTCCTCCACCTCGCTATTGAGAAATACCACAAGGTACTGATAGTTTCTCAACCAAACAAGATCAGCATCTTTTTATTTAATTTATCACCGTTTAAAAGTCACATATTATGCAAAATACACTTAACCATGTTTTTCTAACACTTATATACAGTATGTGTCTGCCAACAAACCTCACATCTATGAGACGAGTCCATCTTCTCCATATTTTTTTGCCTGCTCCACTTTTCAGAAAATGTGTGCTCAAACAGGCCGTTAGGAGATCTTTCCCTTTATGACATCACAAAGGGCAGTAACCCCTCCCCCAGGTGGGTGACACTCCTACAGCTAGGTGTTTGTTCTGTCCTCTGAATCTGCCTTCCCACAGTTAACAATAGGGCATGGACCAAGTGACCAAAGCCCTTCCAGAGAGGGTGCGTGGTCAAACACAGCTCATTTACATTTAAAGGTACAGACACACCAACAGACTGGACTGTACAGAGCTGAAATAGAGGGGTTTATAGACATGTTAAAATTCAGGATCAGAGTGGATATTTGGCAAGACACTTCACATACATGTTTTGGGGACTTCTTAGAATTATTTAAGCTGGTTAGTAAAGGAGTCAAATATATATATTTTTTTTCAAAGTCAAAGTCAACTTTATTGTCAATTTCAAAATATGCCAGACATACAGTGGAATCGAAATTGCGTTTGTCTCCGTCTCCGGTGCAATACAACCAAAATAAGGTAAAACAAGATAAGGTAAAATAGATAAAATAAAATGAGGTAAAAATAAGATAAATAATATTTACAGTAATAAATTCTAAATTGTGCAAAAGGTACAAAATAGTAAATAAAATAAATAAAATAAATAAAATAAATAAAATAAATAAAATTTAAAGAAAAAGTAAACTTGTGCAATGTGCAGTAAACTGAATGTACTTTTGAATAGTTAGCTTCAGAGTTATTAGTCCAGAGTTCTTGGTGGCAAACGGGAGGGGGTTTCAATGTCCAGTGTTCGTAGGGGCAGAGGGAAGGAAGAGAGGGGAGAGAGTTAAGCTTCATGACAGCTTGGTGGAAGAAGCTGTTTCCCAGTCTGGTGGAGCCGGCCCGCAGGCTGCGGTACCGTCTCCCCGAGGGCAGGAGGCTGAAGAGGCTGTTTGAGGGGTGGGTGGGGTCACGCACAATGCTGGTTGCTTTGCGGGTGAGGCGGGTACCGTAGAGGTCCAGAAGAGAGGGGAGTGCCAAGCCACACAGTGATGCAGCTGGTCAGGATGCTCTCGATGGTGCCTCTGTAGAAGGCGCACATGATGGATGGGGGGGCTCGTGCTCTCTTCAGCTTGCGGAGGAAGTAGAGGCGCTGCTGGGACTTCTTGGCCAGTGATGTGGTGTTGGTTGTCCAGGAGAGATCCTCACTGATGTGAACCCCCAGGAACTTGGTGCTGCTCACTCTCTCCACATCAGCACCGTCGATGGTCAGTGGGGGTTTAGGAGTGGGGACTCTCCGGAAGTCGACAACAACCTCCTTGGTCTTGTCGACGTTCAGGAAGCACCACGTGGCCAGTTGGCTGACCTCCATCCTGTAGTGGAGGTCTTCCGGCGCCGCTCTGCGTGGTCGCCTGTTACAGGAGCGCCGACCCCCCTCGCTATTGTTTTTTAGTTTATTTTGCTAATATTGACTTTTCGTTGCTGTAACTTCGCGAGTAACTTCGCGAGTAACTCCAACTCCAAACAGCAAACATGGATATTCTTCTTTTTGGAGTATTGGTGATGTTTTTCTCTCTCTGTGGACTCTTTAAAACTTCCTCGGGAGACCCATTCAGTCACGGCTCCATTGTTTACACCCGGTTGCGCTTTGCCAGCCTCGGTTACATCCAGCCGAAATACCGGACATCCCCGCAGAACTACGGAGGAAGAGAAGGGGATGCAGAGCCGGAGTGAAGTGTCGGAGAAAAGAAAAGACGGTACAAACCATCCGTGCCATCTTTAATTATGGGGAATGTAAGATCGCTCCCTAATAAGATGGAGGAGCTGACGGCGCTCACCCGGCTTCAGAGGGAGTACCGAGAGTGTAGCATCATGCAGTTCACGGAGACATGGCTGAATGAACTCACTCCAGACACGCTTGTAACTTTGGACGGCTTCCACCTCGTCAGAGCGGACCGGAGCGCAAGGGAGAGCGGTAAGAAGAAAGGCGGGGGAATAGCGATGTATGTGAATGAGAGATGGTGTAACTCTGGGCACATCACCGTTAAAGAGCTGCTGCCTGTAAGCATTCGGCCATATTACCTGCCATCGCGGTGACTGTTTACATCCCCCCTCGGCAGACGCTGCTACAGCCTGTGAACTCATCCACAGTGTAGTGTCTCAGCTACAGACATCACACCCCCAGTCTCTTATTCTCATCTCAGGAGACTTTAATCACGTTTCCCTGTCTGCCACTCTCCCTACTTTCACTCAGTATGTTGACTGCCATACCAGGGACAATAAAACTTTGGACTTAGTGTATGCAAACATCAAGGATGCATACAGATCATCACCCCTCCCCCCTCTGGGCCGCTCAGACCATAACCTGGTGAGACTGCAGCCCATTTACATACCTATGGTGAAAAAACAACCCCCAACAACCAGGTATGTGAAGAAGTGGTCTAAGGAGGCCACTGAGGCGCTGCAGGACTGCTTCGACACCACTGACTGGGAGGTGCTGCGCAGCCCACATGGGGAGGACATCAACGGTTTAACTCACTGCATCACAGATTACATAAACTTCTGTGTTGAGAACACTGTACCCACCAAAAAAACACAGTGTTTCTCCAACAACAAACCCTGGGTGACCCCTGAGGTGAAAACCCTGCTCAATGAAAAGAGAAGGGTATTTGGATCTGGAGATAGAGAGGAGCTGAGGAGGGTGCAGAAGGAGCTCAAGATAAAAATCAAGGAGGGGAAAGCCAGCTACCGGGAAAAGATGGAGGAGCATTTACAACATAAAAATGCAAGACAAGTCTGGAGGGGCCTGAATAACATCTCAGGTCACAGCAGAAGGCGTGGAAGGGGCCCTGAAGCAGGAGACAGGGAGTGGGCAAATGAACTGAATTTGTTCTTCAATAGATTTGATTCTGCTCCCAACCCCACCCCCACCCACCAGAGCGCAGACCAGCCCGCTTCTCAGACACTCCATCTGAGTATCCTGAGTACCCTGCCACCCCCCTCAACAGCCCTCTCCTTCTCCTCCTCCTCCTCAGACGACCCCCCAACAACCCCCTCCTCTTCTTCCTCCTCCTTCGACGGCCTCTCCATAACAGCTGATCAGGTGAGAAGCCAGCTGAGGAAGATCAAGGTGAGGAAGGCCACAGGTCCCGACGGCATCAGCTCCAGACTCCTGAAGGACTCTGCACATCTTCAACCTGAGCCTGAGACTGGAGAGGGTACCGACTCTGTGGAAGACTTCCTGTGTGGTGCCACTCCCAAAGACATCTCACCCTAGGGAACCTAACCACTTCATACCTGTGGCCCTCACCTCTCACCTGATGAAGACCATGGAGAGGATCATCCTCAACAACCTCCGCCCCCTGGTGACTTCAAATCTGGATCCTCTGCAGTTCACCTACCAGCCGAGCATCGGGGTGGATGACGCCGTCATCTACCTGCTGCAGAGATCCTGGACTCACCTGGAGAACACCGGCAGCACTGTGAGGGTCATGTTCTTTGACTTCTCCAGTGCCTTCAACACCATCCAGCCTGCACTGCTCAGGGGGAAGCTAGAGAGGGCAGGACTGAACTGTCACCTGGCTGCATGGACAACGGACTACCTCACCAACAGACCACAGTACGTGAGGCTTCAGGACTGCGAGTCTGACATGGTGGTATGCAGTACAGGGGCCCCGCAGGGTACAGTTCTCTCCCCTTTTCTCTTCACCCTGTAACACCTCGGACTTCTGTTACAACTCTGGGAGCTGCCACCTGCAGAAGTTCTCCGATGACACAGCCATTGTGGGGTGTGTGTCTAAGGGGAGCGAACAGGAGTACAGGCAGGTCATGATGGACTTTGTCGACTGGAGTGAGCTCAACCACCTTCAGCTCAACGCCAGCAAGACAAAGGAGATGGTGATTAACTTCCGGAGGAAGTCACCCCAGACTGCACCAGTGTACATCCAGGGCTTGGACATCGAGAGGGTGGAGAAGTACAAATACCTGGGTGTTCACCTCAACAATAAACTGGACTGGTCACACAACATCGACGTCCTGTACAAGAAGTGCCAATGTCGACTTCACCTGCCGAGACGACTGAGGTCCTTTGGCGTGTGCAGGACTCTGCTACGGACTTTTTATGACACTGTGGTGGCGTCTGCACTTTTCTATGTAGTGGTCTGCTGGGGAGGAGGGAGCACAGAGAGAGACAGGAAGAGACTGAACAGACTGGTCAGGAGGGCCAGTTCTGTCTTGAACTGTCCTCTGGACTCTGTAGAGGAGGTGGGTGAGAGGAGGATGTTAGTGAAGCTGACATCCATCATGGACAACCCCTCTCACCCCCTGCATGACACTGTGGGGGCCCTGAGCAGCTAGTTCAGCAGCAGACTCAGATACCCACCCTGCAAGACAGAGCGCTACCGCAGGTCGTTCATCCCATCTGCCGTCAGACTGTTTAATCGGACTCTTTAACAACATCACCACCTCATGCTACACACTGTGTGTTTTTTTTAAGAACAATCCCTTAGTTACTGTGTAATTTTACATTATTGTATTTTTTTTATTTAAATGATGTTAATTTTAACTTCTATTTTTATTTTTAATAAGTATATTCCCGTCCCCTGTTTTCTGGAGCTGCTGTAATGCACAAATTTCCCCCACGGGGGATCAATAAAGTTTATCTTTATCTTTAGTGCGTCTCATCGTTGTTGGAGATGAGACCAACCACTGTTGTGTCGTCCGCGAACTTCACAATGTGGTTGCTGCTGAAGGATGGAGCGCAGTCGTGGGTCAGCAGCGTGAAGAGCAGGGGGCTGAGCACACAACCTTGGGGGGCCCCCGTGCTCATGACGGTGGTTTTTGATGTATCAGCGTTGTTGGTGGTGGGGGGAATATACACAGCGACCAGCAAGGTCGCTGTGTATATTCTATCAATTCTCGGTTGATAGAAAGGACGGCACTTTAAGATCATAAACTCCGCCAGCGGTGAACAGTGTTTACATACCACAGCAGCATCTCGACACCAAGCATCACTGATGTAAACACAGACTCCACCACCTTTCTTCTTCCCTCCTTTAATAAGGATTCTGTCCGAACGGTAGCATATGAATTGTTCAAGCTGAACGGCGGAGTCTGGGATGCGTTCGTTCAGCCATGTCTCTGTGAAAATGTACACACAGCCGTCCCTCACGTCGCGGTGCGGAGCTCTCAGTAGCTCTATATGGTCCATTTTATTGTCCAGAGATCTTATATTTGCCAGTAGAAGAGTTGGAAGAGCGGACCTGTGTGGTATTTTAGCCAGTCTCGCTCTTATGCGAGCAGCACCCGAGCAGAGCAGCGAGCAGCACCCGGAGCAGAGCAGCGAGCAGCACCCGAGCAGAGCAGCGAACCACGGGTGAGCGTATTGCATCATTTTCTGTTCTGTTCTCCTCTGTACTGTGTACCTACTCTTAGCTTAGCTTAGCAGTTAGCTTTACAATGGCTTCTTTTTCTGTCTCTCCCTCTCCTGCTCTCTCCTGCTCTACGTGTCAGATGTTAAGTTACTCCTCGTCCTCCTTTAGTGATAATGATACATGTAAGAAATGTATTTTATTTTTAGCTTTGGAGGCGAGGGTGTCTGAGTTAGAGAGACAGCTCCGCACCATTGAGTCAGAGACATCATATGCAGCAGTAGTTAGCCAGCCACCTGTAGCCGGTGCGGGCCGACATAACTTGGCTTCCCCCCCGGTAGCTCCCGAGCAGCCGGGAGGCAGTGGCTGGGTTACTGTCCGAGGGAAGCATAGTCGAAAATCGAAGCACACGGTTCCCCACCAACCACTTCACGTTTCAAACAAATTTTCCCCACTCAGCGACACACCCGCTGAGAATAAAACTCTGATTATTGGAGACTCCATAGTCCGAAACGTGAAGCTAGCGAAGTCAGCGGGCATAGTTAGGTGTATACCCGGGGCCAGAGCGGGCGACATCGCATCTCATTTAAAGTTGCTGACAAAGACTAAAGGTAGATTTGATACAATCGTAATTCATGTCGGCACTAATGACTCCCGACTACGCCAGTCGGAAGTCACTAAGGTTAATGTGGAGTTGGTGTGTACTTTTGCTAAGACGATGTCGGACTCCGTGGTGTTCTCTGGACCCCTCCGAAATCAGACCAGTGATGACATGTATAGCCGCATGTCATCACTCAACCGCTGGCTGTCGAGGTGGTGTCCAGCACATGATGTGGGCTTCATAGATAACTGGCAGTCTTTTTGGGGAAAACCTGGTCTGCTAGCTAGAGACGGCATCCATTCCACTTTAGACGGTGCAGCTCTATTATCTAGAAACATAGCAGAGGTTATTAGTCCAAAACCTTGACAACAACTCAGAGTTCAGACCAGGAGGCAGAGCTGCAGTCTTACACGCTTCTCTGCGCCTCCCTTAGATCTGTCTCCCAGTCACTATAGCTGTAATTCTGAATCGAACTGTAGTTATACTATAGGTACTGTGTCTGTCCCCCGGCCCAGACCAAGTCATCCAAACGAAGAAAGAAAAGGCGTAAATCATCAAAATCTCATCAGGATCAAGACTACGAATACGATTTTGCAAAAAAATCAGAAGATTCACTGCGGACTTTTGAACATTAGGTCCTTAGCATCCAAATCTCTTTTAGTGAATGATCTGATATCAGATCAGCATATTGATTTACTTTTGTTGACTGAAACCTGGCTGTGTCAAGATGAATACGTTAGTTTGAATGAATCCACTCCTCCCAGTCATTTTTGTACTCATATACCTCGAGACACCGGACGAGGTGGTGGAGTAGCAGCTATTTTTAATTCTGGACTTCCAGTTAACCCTCGACCAAAGCTGATTTTTTCTTCTTTTGAAAGCCTTGTTCTTAGTTTTTCACATCCAGTCTCAAGAACCTTTCAGCCAGTTCTAGTTGTTGTAGTTTTACCGTCCTCCTGGCCCATATTCTGAGTTTCTATCTGAATTTGCAGAATTTTTATCAGATTCAGTCCTGAACAGTGATAGAATAATTGTTGTTGGTGACTTCAATATCCATGTGGATGTTGATAATGATAGCCTGAGCACAGCTTTCATGTCACTATTAGACTCTATTGGTTTCACCCAGTAAACGAACCTACTCATCGTTTTAACCACACCCTGGATCTTGTTTTAGCTTATGGAATTGAAATCCATAACCTTACAGTTTTCCTAGAAAATCCTCTGCTATCAGACCATTTTTTTTATTACATTCGATTTTGTCCTACCAGAATTACCTCTGCCTGGAAGAGGTGTGCTCTCTAGAAGTTTGTCAGATAGTGCTGTTGCTAGATTTAAGGAAGCCATTTCAGCTGTTTTTGATTCAGTACCGTGTTTCAACCCAGTTGGAAACCCTTATAATAGCTTTAGTCCCTCTCAGCTAGATCAGTTTGTTGATAGTGCAGTGGATTCGCTGAGAGTTACTCTGGATTCGATTGCTCCCCTGAAACAGAAGGTTGTCAAGCGGCGGAGAGTGGCTCCATGGTTCAACTCAGAAACCCGTACTCTAAAACAATCGTCGCGGAATTTTGAAAGAATATGGCGCTCGACCAAAACGGTAGAATCTCGTTTTTTCTGGCAGGATAGTCATAGAAGATATATGAAGGCTCTACGTCACGCCCGAGCTGCCTACTGCTCCTCTCTAATTGAGGAAAACAAAGGCAATCCTAGATACCTTTTCAGTACTGTAGCCAGACTGACAGAGAGTCATGGCTCCATTGAGCCTTGTATTCCTCTAGCCCTCACCAGTAATGACTTCCTGAGTTTTTTCAACAACAAAGTTTTAGACATCAGAGACAAAATTGGTAACCTCCTGCCCTTAGCTGGTGCAGATATGTCTGATACGGCAGAGACAGTTCCAGGACCAGATATTAGTCTCGACTGTTTTTCTCCAATCAACCTTTCAGAGCTATATCCCATTTTTTCTGCGTCGAAACCGTCAACCTGTATTTTGGACCCAATCCCAACCAAGCTGTTTAAGGAAGTTTTTCCCTTAGTTAGCAACTCTATATTAGATATGATCAATTCGTCTCTACTGGCAGGCTATGTACCCCAGGCATTTAAAGTAGCGGTGTTGGGCCATGCAGGCTTAGGACAGTCAAACAATGGATTTGGGCCTGCACCTCTGTAAAAGCCTCATTTGAGTATTCACTGAGATCACAAAGAGGCCTAAAAGGACTCTTAATCCCAGAATCCCCTGCGGTACTTCACACCTACGCGTGAAGTAAAGGGGGGACCGGAACCTCTCTCTCCTCATTGGAGGGGACCTGAGGTAGATGGAGCAGGCCAGGCTACAAAACTCCAAGACTTCCATTGTTCTTCCTCTTTCCACGCGCTGACTTCTAGTGCTCGGAGACCCAAGCTCACCTCCTGTTTCTGTTTCTTTGTTTTAAGTTTTTTTGGTGCGCAGGTAATCTGCGGCCGGCAGTGTTCTAAATTCCGAGCTCGGATTGTCCAGTGAACGCATCTCAGTTTCTCGGCGAGCGTCAGACTATAACAGATTATCAGAAAGATAACGGTCTTATTCCGTCCTGCAACGAAAGGACATCAAAGGACATCTTTCCACTCGACGGAGAACCAACGAAGCCGCTCTCGCCGTAAGGGACCCTCGCCGCCATCAGACGCCTCTGCACCAGGACGGACAGAAGATCTGCTCCTTCGCCGGACTCTTTCCCTTTCACCAATCGCGGACAAAGCGATTCACAAGTGAGGCTTAATTAGGTCTGGACAGAATTAGCTTTAGAGAGTGTTTTTAACAATTGTTGATCGAAGCAGAAACTGTCATTTTTATCTTTGTTGGACCGCTGCGTCCTGAGTTTTAACTGTTTAAAACTCTTGTTGTTGTTTCGGACCGCCGCGTCCTATATGTGTTTAGCGTAACAGCGTTATAACCGGGTATTACTCTTCTGATCAGAAAGGCCAGTGTAAGCCGTATTAACTTGAATTCGGCTATTGGTTTGTTTCTGTGAATGAAGGGAATTACTCCGAGTTGTGGCGCGGGAGTCGGACTGTGATCCGGCCTCTTCAGGCACGCATTTCTCATTTAATTTCTTTTATCCTCTTTTATTTCTCCTTGTACGAACATACACACACACATATTCCTGTGTAAACGTACATCTGGAGACCAACTCCACCACCGCGCCATTACGCACAGAGATCTATACACTCGCGGCTATCCAGACGCCTCAGAGACACAGATCGTGTAGGGCCGAACTCGGTCTCTTTTAGACATTAAGGCCACATTAGGCCTTTGTTAGGTGTGCGCCATCGGAAGGGCGACCATGTGGGACGAAGTAATCTTCCCCCCCTTTTCTCTCCCTTTCATCCACACATGCACGCACGCACCGAGGTCTTTGTTAGGTTTGCGCCATCGTGAACGACCACGTGGGTACGAAGCCATCTCCCCTTTTTCTTCTCCCCCCCCCCCCCCCCCCCTCTCTCTCTCTCTCTCTCTCTCTCTCACACACACACACACACACACACACACACACACACACACACACACACACACACACACACACACAATGGGACCACATCACTCTGTCCTGGCTTCTCTGCACTGGCTCCCTATACAGTCTAGAATAGAATTCAAGATCCTTCTTCTCACCTACAAAGCGCTAAATGGCCAGGCACCATCCTACCTGAAGGAGCTACTAGTGCCGTACTGTCCCTCGAGAGCGTTGCGGTCCCGGAGTGCAGGCCTGCTGGTGGTACCTACAGTCTCCAAGTGTACTATGGGGGGTAAAGCCTTCAGTTATCAGGCTCCTCTCCTCTGGAACCGCCTTCCAGCCGGGGTCCGGGAGGCAGACACAGTCTGTATTTTTAAGAATAGACTTAAAACTTTCCTTTTTGATAAATCTTATAGTTAGTGCTGGTGTAGACCAGCTCTTAGTTATGCTGCTATAGGCTTAGACTACCGGGGAAACTGGCACCTTGAGCTCCTCTCTCTCTCTCTCTCTCTCTCTCACACACACACACACACACACACACACCCCTTCCACAAGCCTTTGCTTGATAAAGTTTGTTGCTTAGATTAGTTTATAATAGTTATTTGTTTAATGAAGTTCATTGATTTTGGATTGATGTTGCTTTGTTTAAATAAATTCTGTTAGAATTTAAGAGAGCAGTTGTTTGTGATTACTGGTGTATTTGCATTGTGATATAAGCTGGGTGCGAAGGCTTTGTGTATGGATTTCATGCCTTCAATTTATTAAATATAGTTATTCATTATTAATAATATTAGTAATTAAATAACTAATTTGAGATTGATTTGAGTGATATTTTGGTTATATTTACCTGATTACAGGTTGGTGCCCCAAAACGAGATTAAACATAGTTTAATGATATTTTATTTATATTATTAATAATTAAGTATAATTATTAAAGAATATAACCAAAGTTGACTTGATACAACCCCAACAGCGGTAATCAAACCTCTACTTAAAAAGCCTACTCTAGATTCAGGGACTCTAGCTAACTATAGGCCTATATCCAACCTTCCTTTTATCTCGAAGATCCTGGAGAAGGGCGTAGCTAAACAGCTGTGTGACTTTCTCCATGACAACAGTTCATTTGAGGAGTTTCAGTCAGGATTTAGAGTCCACCATAGCACTGAGACTGCACTAGTTAGAGTTACAAACGATCTACTTCTAGCTTCAGACAGGGGACTTCTGTCTGTGCTCGTCCTGTTAGATCTCAGTCCTGCTTTTGACACCATTGACCATCGGATCCTGTTGTACAGACTGGAGCATTTACTTGGAATTACAGGGACTGCTCTAAATTGGTTTGAATCCTACTTATCAGACCGATCTCAGTTTGTACATGTTAATGATGAGTCCTCTATGCACACTAAAGTTTGCCATGGAGTCCCACAAGGTTCAGTGCTTGGACCAATTCTCTTTACATTATATATGCTTCCTCTGGGAAATATTATGAGGAAACACTCCATACGGTTTCATTGTTATGCAGATGATACTCAGCTTTATGTATCAATGAAGCCCGATGGCACCAGTCAGTTATGTCAGCTAGAAACGTGCCTTAAGGACGTTAGGACCTGGATGACCAGAAATTTTTTGCTACTTAACTCAGACAAGACTGAAGTTATTGTGCTAGGCCCTAAGAACCTCAGAGATACTTTTTCTAGTGATTTAACTGTCCTTAGTGACATCAGCCTGGCATCTAGCACCACTGTTAGGAATCTAGGAGTTCTTTTTGATCAAGATATGTCTTTTAGCTCTCACATCAGTCAAGTTTCAAGAACAGCCTATTTTCACCTCCGTAATATATCCTGTCGCAAAATGATGCAGAAAAACTAGTTCATGCATTTGTTACCTCCAGACTGGATTATTGTAACTCTCTTTTGTCAGGGTGCTCTGGCAAATCTCTAAAGACTCTTCAACTGGTCCAGAATGCTGCAGCTTGTGTACTGACCAGAACCAGGAAATGGGACCACATCACTCTGTCCTGGCTTCGTGGAACTGGCTCCCTATACAGTCTAGAATAGAATTCAAGATCCTTCTTCTCACCTACAAAGCGCTAAATGGCCAGGCACCATCCTACCTGAAGGAGCTACTAGTGCCGTACTGTCCCTCGAGAGCGTTGCGGTCCCGAAGTGAAGGCCTGCTGGTGGTACCTACAGTCTCCAAGTGTACTATGGGAGGTAAAGCCTTCAGTTATCGGGCTCCTCTCCTCTGGAACCGCCTTCCAGCCGGGGTCCGGGAGGCAGACACAGTCTGTATTTTTAAGAATAGACTTAAAACTTTCCTTTTTGATAAATCTTATAGTTAGTGCTGGTGTAGACCAGCTCTTAGTTATGCTGCTATAGGCTTAGACTACCGGGGAAACTGGCACCTTGAGCTCCTCCCTCTCTCTCTCTCTCTCTGTGCATATACAGTACATCATATTACTGCATGTATCTATCTGTAAATCTCAGTCACTAACCACCTACTTTCCTGAGAGCTCTTGAGCTCTCTTAGGCTCCTCAAGATCGTTGGTTGACGGCCTGCCAGTCAGTCAAAGACTGATATGTTGCCTTTAATCCACTGTTGGGGCTGTGTAGGCGCGTTCACCTACTACAGTGCCCACCTGATGAGCCGTGGACTCTTGTTGCAGTTAGTTGTGCTGACCTTGTAGACAAATTCTACATACTGTTAAGAAATGGCTCATGTAAGTTCTTTGTTTAATTGTCTTGTATTACACAGTCTGAACAACCCTCAGTCATGGAATTGGCTGTAAATATACATGTTTTAATGTTTCCTTATCGGTTCTATCTGTAACTTTTTGCATGTATAAATCGTCTTTTTAGCCCATTAATAAGCGAATGGTTAACTGATGTGAAAAAGTAGATGTTCACTGTCTATCTGTGTTGCCTGTATTAAAAGTTTCCCCGGGTCGTATTTTCCATGAAAGCTCCAGGAAGTGACATTTTATGCACGTTCTCAGCGTCCTCCTCACTCCACTCTGCTAACAGAGATCAACAGTACAAACTCATCACACACTCCTGCTCTCAGCCAGTGCCTGCAGAGACTGTCGTTTGTAGGATGGAGAATGAATACAGACACACAGACTCCTTCACAGACTTTCACGTGTATGACCACTTACCTCCTCTGTAAACATTATGCTGGAAAATATCCAGTGTTTCGCGGCCGATGATGATGACACTCCTTTGTGTACGTACGAGCAAGTATGACAAGCATGCGAGGGAGAGCGAGCAACAGGTACTGGTGCAGTTCACCTAACGGCCATGCGGTATCGCTACAAACGCAGTATTTTTGAAAGTTACATATAGCCCCTTTAACAGTGACACAAAAGTAGTCAATCCAGATGTATATTGCCCTTTTTTGAGACCCCTGCCCTTCCATAATCCTCTGCATTTCACTGCTTGCCTCCAGTTTACTAAGCCACACACTTGATCATAACAGTCTACTTTAGCAAAACCTTTGATGGTAGGTTTCCTTAATGTTTTAGAGTCAAAGTTTCACTGATTGGTAAACTGCAACATCCCTTTGTCTGCTAATGAAACACCAAAACATTTAAATAGTTCCACTTGAGAAGAATATACAGATGCTACAAAAATACATAATTAATTTAGTTTAAAATATTTAGGGAATTCTATTTAGTGATTATTTCCGGTACCAATTTTATGTCATGTGCGGAAAATGAAGACAAAAATAAGAATTACTGGCTCTTGGTTAAAGTATGCCTACATTGATACAGGCAATCAACAACAGATGGTCTTGTTCCATCTCTTCTTAAGATTGACTATCCCGACAGCATTCTGTGGAAAACTGTTCCAAAAAGAAATACTAATAATAATTTTTACCAAATGATAAAAAATGTATAAAAAAATCACTTTTTCAAAGTGATAGATTTGGCTACTAAAGGAAACAATGTGTGTTGGCCAGTTTCTCTTGGATGATGAGAAGAATGAGGAATTGGATGGCTTGGTGTGTCTGACAGTCAAACAGCCAATCTCTCTTTATTATAAGCTTAGTATATTTTTTTCTGCCTTGAAATATGACCAGATTTTCAAATAAATGTGCCAGTGTTTGAGAGCAAAAAGAAAGACTAAGAAGATTTAATTCAATTCAATTCAATTCAATTTATTTTTGTATAGCGTCAACTCATAACAAGTGTTATCTCAAGACACTTTACAAAAAGCAGGTAAAATATCTTACTCTTTGTCTGTTAACATTACGAAAGAGCAGGTAAAAAGACCTTACTCATTGTTATGTTACATAAAGCAGGTAAAAGGCTCATGACGAAACAGCCTTCACAGGCCTAGACTGCGCCGGGGTTGGAAAGGGATAGGGGGTCTAGATGGGATAAGATGCAGGAAGAGGGATAGGGAGCAAGGGGGTGGGGGGAGGCAAAACGTCCATCAACAATCCGGTGTGTGTGTGTGTGGGGGGGTGTTGTTCTGGCAGGCCGTCAACCAATGATCCGGTGGGGAGGGGGTAGGGGTAGGGGTGGGGTGGGGGTTGTTCTGGCAGGCCGTCAACCAACGATCTTGAGGAGCCTAAGAGAGCTCAAGAGCTCTCAGGAAAGTAGGTGGTTAGTGACTGAGATTTACAGATAGATACATGCAGTAATATGATGTACTGTATATGCACAGAGAGAGAGAGAGAAAGAGCGAGAGAGGAGCTCAAGGTGCCAGTTTCCCCGGTAGTCTAAGCCTATAGCAGCATAACTAAGAGCTAGTCTACACCAGCACTAACTTTAAGATTTATCAAAAAGGAAAGTTTTAAGTCTATTCTTAAAAATACAGACTGTGTCTGCCTCCCGGACCCCGGCTGGAAGGCGGTTCCAGAGGAGAGGAGCCTGATAACTGAAGGCTTTACCCCCCATTGTACACTTGGAGACTGTAGGTACCACCAGCAGGCCTTCACTCCGGGACCGCAACTCTCTCGAGGGACAGTACGGCACTAGTAGCTCCTTAAGATAAGATGGTGCCTGGCCATTTAGAGCTTTGTAAGTGAGAAGAAGGATCTTGAATTCTATTCTAGACTGTATAGGGAGCCAGTGCAGAGAAGCCAAGACAGGAGTAATGTGGTCCCTTTTCCTGGTTCTGGTCAGTACACGAGCGGCAGGGTTCTGGACCAGTTGAAGAGTCTTTAGAGACTTGCCAGAGCACCCTGACAAAAGAGAGTTACAATAATCCAATCTGGAGGTAACAAATGCATGAACTAGTTTTTCTGCATCATTTTGCGACAGGATATTCCTGATCTTGGATATATTACGAAGGTGAAAATAGGCTGTTCTTGAAATTTGCCTGATGTGAGAGCTAAAAGACATATCTTGATCAAATAGAACTCCTAGATTCCTAACAGTGGTGCTAGATGCCAGGCTGATGTCACTAAGGACAGTCAAATCACTAGAAAAAGTCTCTCTGAGGTTCTTAGGGCCTAGCACAATAACTTCAGTCTTGTCTGAGTTAATTAGCAAAAGAATTCTGGTCATCCAGGTCCTAATGTCCTTAAGGCACGTTTCTAGCTGACATAACTGACTGGTGCCATCGGGCTTCATTGATACATAGAGCTGAGTATCATCTGCATAACAATGAAACTGTATGGAGTGTTTCCTCATAATATTTCCCAGAGGAAGCATATATAATTTAAAGAGAATTGGTCCAAGCACTGAACCTTGTGGGACTCCATGGCAAACTTCAGTGTGCATAGAGGACTCATCATTAACATGTACAAACTGAGATCGGTCTGATAAGTAGGATTCAAACCAACTTAAATCAGTCCCTGTAATTCCAAGCAAATGCTCCAGTCTGTACAATAGGATCCGATGGTCAATGGTGTCAAAAGCAGCACTAAGATCTAACAAGACGAGCACAGAGAGAAGTCCCCTGTCTGAAGCTAGAAGTAGATCGTTTGTAACTTTAACTAGTGCAGTCTCAGTGCTATGGTGGACTCTAAATCCTGACTGAAACTCCTCAAATGAACTGTTGTCATGGAGAAAGTCACACAGCTGATTAGCTACCACCTTCTCCAGGATCTTCGAGATAAAAGGAAGGTTGGATATAGGCCTATAGTTAGCTAGAGTGCCTGAATCTAGAGTAGGCTTTTTAAGTAGAGGCTTGATTACCGCTGTTGGGGTTGTATCAAGTCAACTTTGGTTATATTCTTGAGGTTTGATTACCTCTACTTTAAATGCCTGTGGTACATAGCCTGCCAGTAAAGACGAATTGATCATAACTAATATAGAGTTGCTAACTAAGGGAAAGACTTCCTTAAACAGCTTGGTTGGGATTGGGTTCAAAAGACAGGTTGACGGTTTCGACGCAGAAAAAATGGAATATAGCTCTGAAAGGTCGATTGGAGAAAAACAGTCGAGACTAATATCTGGTCCTGGAACTGTCTCTGCCGTATCAAACGTATCCGCACCAGGTAAGGGCAAGAGGTTACCAATTTTGTCTCTGATGTCTAGAATTTTGTTGTTGAAAAAGCTCAGGAAGTCATTACTGGTGAGGGCTAGAGGAATACAAGGCTCAATGGAGCCATGACTCTCTGTCAGCCTGGCTACAGTGCTGAAAAGGTATCTAGGATTGCCTTTGTTTTCCTCGATTAGAGAGGAGTAGTAGGCAGCGTGACGTAGAGCCTTCATATATCTTCTATGACTATCCTGCCAGAAAAAACGAGATTCTACCATTTTGGTCGAGCGCCATATTCTTTCAAAATTCCGCGACGATTGTTTTAGAGTACGGGTTTCTGAGTTGAACCATGGAGCCACTCTCCGCCGCTTGACAACCATCCGTTCCAGGGGAGCAATCGAATCAAGAGTAACTCTCAGCGAATCCACTGCACTATCAACAAACTGATCTAGCTGAGAGGGACTAAAGCTATCATAAGAGTTTCCAACTCTTTGAAACACGGTACTGAGTCAAAAGCAGCTGAAATAGCTTCCTTAAATCTAGCCACAGCACTATCAGGCAAACTTCTACAGAGCACACCTCTTCCAAGCAGAGACAATTCTGGCAGGACAAAGTCGAATGTAATAAGAAAATGGTCTGATAGAAGAGGATTTTCTAGGAAAACTGTAAGGTTATGGATTTCAATGCCATAAGCTAAAACGAGATCCAGGGTGTGGTTGAAAAGATGAGTAGGTTCGTTTACACCCTGGGTGAAACCAATAGAGTCTAATAGTGACATGAAAGCTGTGCTCAGGCTATCATTATCAACATCCACATGGATATTGAAGTCACCAACAACAATTATTCTATCACTGTTCAGGACTGAATCTGATAAAAATTCTGCAAATTCAGATAGAAACTCAGAATATGGGCCAGGAGGACGGTAAAACTACAACAACTAGAACTGGCTGAAAGGTTCTTGAGACTGGATGTGAAAAACTAAGAACAAGGCTTTCAAAAGAAGAAAAAATCAGCTTTGGACAAGGGTTAACTAGAAGACCAGAAATAAAAATAGCTGCTACTCCACCACCCCGTCCGGTGTCTCGAGGTATATGAGTACAAAAATGACTGGGAGGAGTGGATTCATTCAAACTAACGTATTCATCTCGACACAGCCAGGTTTCAGTCAAAAAAAGGAAATCAATATGCTGATCTGATATCAGATCATTCACTAAAAGAGATTTGGATGGAACTAAGGATCTAATGTTCAAAAGTCTGCAGTGAATCTTCTGATTTTTTTGCAAAATCGTATTCGTAGTTTTGATTCTAATGAGATTTTGACGATTTACGCCGTTTGAATGATTTATAAAAACGGGTCTGGACCGGGGGACAGACACAGTACCTATAGTATAACTACAGTTCGATTCAGAATTACAGCTATAGTGACTGGGAGACAGATCTAAGGTAGGCGCAGAGAAGCGTGTAAGACTGCAGCTCTGCCTCCTGGTCTGAACTCTGTGTTGTTGTCAAGGTTTTGGACTAATAACCTCTGCTATGTTTCTAGATAATAGAGCTGCACCGTCCAAAGTGGGATGGATGCCGTCTCTAGCTAGCAGACCAGGTTTTGCCCAAAAAGACTGCCAGTTATCTATGAAGCCCACATCGTGTGCTGGACACCACCTCGACAGCCAGCAGTTGAGTGATGACATGCGGCTATACATGTCATCACTGGTCTGATTTGGAAGAGGTCCAGAGAACACTACGGAGTCCGACATCGTCTTAGCAAAAGTACACACCGACTCCACATTAACCTTAATGACTTCCGACTGGCGTAGTCGGGAGTCATTAGTGCCGACATGAATTACGATTGTATCAAATCTACCTTTAGTCTTTGTCAGCAACTTTAAATGAGATGCGATGTCGCCCGCTCTGGCCCCGGGTATACACCTAACTATGCCCGCTGACTTCGCTAGCTTCACGTTTCGGACTGTGGAGTCTCCAATAATCAGAATTTTATTTTCAGCGGGTCTATCGCTGAGTGGGGAAAATATGTTTGCTCGGGAGCTATCGGGGGGGAAGCCAAGTTATGTCGGCCCGCACCGGCTACAGGTGGCTGGCTAACTACTGCTGCATACAATGGCTCTGACTCAATGGTGCAGAGCCGTCTCTCTAACTCAGACACACTCGCCTCCAAAGCTAAAAATAAACTACATTTCTACATGTATCATTATCACTAAAGGAGGACGTGGAGTAACTTAACATCTGACACGTAGAGCAAGAGAGAGCAGGAGAGGGAGAGACAGAAAAAGAAGCCATTGTAAAGAGTTAAGAGTAGGTACACAGTAACACAGTACAGAGGAGAACAGAACAGAAAATGATGCAATACGCTCACCCGTAGTTCGCTGCTCAGGTGCTGCTCACTGCTCTGCTTAGGTGCTGCTCGCTGCTCTGCTCATTTAAACACTGAAACAACATTGAGTTCAAGTCCTGTAACCAAATACTGGAAAGTCTCACCCCTCTTTCTCTGTTGTTTTTTCATTGTCTACAGATTGGTGCACCGCCCATCTCACAAGTAGAGGTTGGTTAATTGGGCTGACCTGGCTGCAGTGTGGCCAGTGTTTTTGTGGGGGGTCATTTGTGGACCCGGACCTTGGTGCGCAAGAGGGACATTTTTTTATCCTTTAGTGAAAGGAAGTCAAATTGATGATAGGTTTTCTTTATTTGTTTCTACTAGTTCCCAGCAAGAACCCATCAGCTTCTGTGTTCTTTTAGGTTTGTCAGTAAGGGAAGCTTGTTCTCTGTTAGTCATCATTTTTGTTGTCTTCTGGTTAAGAATTGTAGTCTCCACTTTTCACAACTCAGATTCAGTTAGAAGCTATAGCTTCCTGATAAATGAATACACGGTGGCTTAAAAATGTAATAAACCATACTCTTAAGCACCTTCAACACTGAGACTAAATACTTTTAGGTTTGTAAATCTTCTGATGGGCCTTTCACTCAGGATCTCATCTCAAACCCATTTATTGTCTATGTATTGCAGGCAGCCCAGGTTTGAATTTGCCCTGTGGCTCTTTTTTCCTGCGTGACGATTTCTGACTCTATCTACTGTCCAATCTTTTTTTAAAAAAGGCACAAAAAAGACCCAAAATAATCCTTTACAAAAAGCAGCAGAAACATGTGTTGTGCTTGTGAAGTGGTCTTTATAGAGCTGTAACTCCAGGACGAGCCTAAACTCCCCCAGAATCCTGTGGTGCCCTGAGGATATCATGAACCCACACCCTCTTCTTCTTTGCTTCCCGTCTCCTCCTCAGAAAAGGGCCAGGGCTTTCTTCTGAATTGTGGACGGACAGACAGAGTAACTACTTTCTCAGTTTTTTGATCTCCTAGCCCGATAGTCTACCCCGCAGAGAGCACATCTGAAAGCTCCTTAAGAAATTTGCTTAAGCAAGTTATTGAGCAAAAAAATGGATTTCGAGAAAGGAAGAAACAGGATCAACATCTGTTAATCATATTGGCTTTGCTTGGATTGAATTAAGAATAAGCCTGTTTAATCAATTTTATATTATATTTATACAAAATGATTTGTGCTGTCTATCGATTAAACATTTTAAAAAAAATAATTACAGGCCTTGTGATTAATTAATCCCAATTAATCACATATATGGATAACATGACACTGAGTGCATGTCAGGTATATGTACTGCATAACCTCTGGTTTGTTATTTGTTAGATTTTTTTGATGTGTTACTTTTTTATGATAAATTAATCCAAATCAATGTGTTCCTATGACAGCATTAAAATGATTAATCTGAATGAGATGCAGGTGAGTTCACTCATGGATGTTTCGTTTGTTTGTTGATTGAAAAAAAGAAATATTGCAATAAGATAATATTTTATTTGATATTTTTGCCATTAATGAAGACAACCTAAATAAACAGTTTTATCAATAAAAACACAATTAAGATATCCAAGCAATACCAGAGACAGATATCTAAGCACTAACCGTGCAAGGATACAGCAGTTTAAGACAAATGGACGAGGTCGCTTTATATTTTCAGAATCACATACTTCTAAAAATATTGGACTAATCTAATTGTACATTTTTATCTTGTAGAAAAAAGAGAAAGAGCCACACACTGTCCAGCTCCCAATAAGCAACTTTATTATGAACAGGGCAACGTTCCAATCCAAAGCATCTTCTTCTCTTAGTCTCACATTTCTTTATTACATCATCTGTGACCACCATGTATACCACAGGTGGGATTTAATTGATGAATCAGTATTTATTATAAATGGATGAGGTAGCATTGTCTAATTAAAAATCTTTTGGCGAACCAAAGAGGAAACGCTGATATAATCGACCCTGAAACAAACTTCTGAAAGTTGCTGTTGTTTTTGAACTCGTCCTGTTTTTTTGTTTCTCTGTGTATGCAGGACTCACACACAGCCAGTCAGCAGAACAACAAAGAGCAACAGAAGGGAAGACAAAGAGAGCAACACTAACACTTTGTCCACTGTTTGTCCACAGTCCAGTCCAAAGCTGCTCTGTATGCTATAAAGTTACTAAAGCATGGCCCTCCATCAAGGTTTCCACTTCATTGTTTGCCAGCTCAGTCCTTGAGTCCAGCTCTGTTTCCACGGCAACACATCCTCAGACTCACCACATTTGAAAAAAGCAATAGAGGACACACATCAGAAGCAGAAACCTTTAGGAAATATTTGAATTGGACAGAGGCCCTGAAGTCCAGAAAAGAAAGAAATAAAAAATATTGTGCACGCAAGTAAATATCTTGCGGCGCATAAGATACAACATATTATTAGGAATGAGAGGGAACTGTAAGGTTCTTCTTCGTCCTTATCTTTTCGTTTTGTAAATTACTTTGGACTGGTTTTCATGGGGGAAAATAGAATGGGTTTAAGCTGAGGGCGAACAGAGTGTGTGCTGTGTCACCTTTAAATAATGTAATAAGACTCAGGTGAAGCGGCAGCTGAGAAAGGACCTGTAGACGCCGACTTACTTGATACCAGCCATGTATCTTCTTATGTGATCCAACTACAACAAAAACCTAAACTCCTAGAAGAAGCCTGGACTCTTCACTCATCACAACACCGTCCAGTACAACCAAGGCTTTCAGCAGCCCGGCAGACCAGCATGAGCTGCAACAATTTAACATTTTTCCAGCTAATTGTTTGATCACCAAAAACCTTCAAAATAATGGCATCCCTTGAGTGTCATTTTACTTTCTTTAGAGAAAAAAAACATGCTCAAATGCACGCTAACATGGGGAACATGACACCCGCTAAAGATCCTGGCCCTCTTCTGATTTACATTTTGTTTTATTTTAGATCAATCTTATGTTAAAGGCAGGGTTGGTCATTTTCGAAAACTAGCATGATTTTGAAAGTAGCATTTCCTCAGTGCTCTGTCTGCTGTACCTCGTGGCAGACATCTACAGATGACGGATTTTCTTTATTCCTTTTACAGAGCACATGAATTATTTATTCATGTTAGGACCTGAAGACAATTTCAACCAAAATCTTAAAAAAGTGTATCAGAAGAAAATGACAAACCCTGCCTTTAAGTAAATATCAGATGTTGATGGTGCTGGTTTCTTAAAGTCAGACAAAATGTTATTATGATACATCTGTGAAGTAGTTTTCCAAATTAAGAAAGTGGATTTCTATGTTTTGAAGTGTATTTCAGCTATGCATTTTTTGACCTCCAACAACACCTACAGCAGGAAGGCAACAGATGTCCAAACAAAGACTAAACTGGAGCTGTTAGAGCAATTGTCCACTTCAGTTTGCACATTAACGGAGCATAGGTCAGCATAAATTTGCTTGTTAAAGAAAGTGGGATAATGTGGACCAAATAAGTCACTGCCCTTTAGGGCTGTACTAATAAAAAATAAGGGCTGGCAAACCAAGAATGCCCCTGTGAGCTCCACTGAGCTCAATAAGGCATGTTTTAAAGGTCAGGGTGCAGCAGTTAATCTGGAGAGTCCTAAATCCGAGCCAGGAGGCGACAAAGGAAGACCTCTTCCTATCGCTCTGTCTCTCTTCTTTTTCTCTCACACACACACACACAAATAATCTTGTTTTTTCCCCCCCATTCCACCCTAACGGAGATGCCACGTTGTGGTCAGAGTGTTTGTGGAAAGCAAAGGCCCCGATTCCATCTGTGCAGCAGAAAAAGAGCATTGTCTCATTCACTGGCTCGGCTGCAGATACGGTTTGATTCAGTCTGAGAGGGAAAGATACAACAAATGGAGGAGGGAAGAGGAGATCAGGACAGAGTGGGATTAGACTGTCACTGACAAGTCTAACTAGACACAATGTGAAATATCCCTGACAATCCACATTGAGCACGATCCCGCCTCGTCTGCACTAGAAAAGAACAGACTGAAATGTGAGATGGAGTGTATACTTCTATTCCCCATCATCTTTTCTGAAGATCGTACCTTTAGGAAAGTCACAGCATTTCCAGAGATAAAATGTGTCTTGCTGATCTGTTAGTGTCAATCTTGTGAGTCATAAATAAGAAATGCAGGGATTAATTTTTCTAGTGTTACTTAAAGCTTGTGCATTTAACCAGTTGCAAATATAGTTGTTGATGCGTACAGAAAACATGATTTTATTCATTACCATACAAGGACACTAACTAGGGTCCCTAGGCACCCAAAGAAAAACCTTCAATAAGAAACAGTCATCACAGCAAAATGTACAAGCCCCTGTTAAGAGTTTTTAGCTGGTTATGAAACAAACTGAATTTAACACTGATGTCTATTTAAGAGCAATAAAAGAAAAAAAGACCATCAGCAAAAAGGATTATTTATATGTCGTTATTTTTAATGCCAGTAAATCCTGCCACTGGGAAAGTGTCAGGAAAGGAAATTAACAGCATGTTGCCAAAACTTAACTTACTTAAAGCTACCGTTATAGAAATATATTGAATATACTGTTTGGTTTGTGTCCTCAGAGTGGCAGAATTTGCCATGAAGTTCAATCAATCAATCGTCATTTGAATAGCGCCAATTCATAACAAATGTAATCTTGAGATGTTTTACAAAAAGCAGTTAAAACCTTACTCATTGTTATGTTACCAAAGAAAAATGGGATAGGGGGAGTTGGGATAAGATGCAGGAAGGATTTCTCCTTTGTATCCCTCGCCCTCCTGTTGTCCACACTTCCTTAAAGCTGAGGTGGAGGTTGGAGCAGGCGGTGTTTTTGAGGACGACACAGTCCGATGTTAATAGTGAAAAAACCTTACCTTCTAAAAAGAAATATGTGGACCAGTCAAAAAGCTGGGCGAATAGTATTTTCTGCCTAGCAACAGTTGGCAAAGACAATCTGATGACAAACTGGCTGTGATGATTCTGTTTGGTTTTGGTTTTGCTGTAGGTTTTTTGTTTTTGTTCTCTTTCTCCTTCTCATTCTTCCCCTCCCCTTTCTGTTTTCTTTCTCCTGCAGGTATGTGAGTGGCAGGGGGCGTGGCTGGCTTCTCCACTCAGCAGCAGACGAGGCACACCTAGCTCCACTCAGCTAATCATCTTGTCTATAAAAGCCTGGGCCCTGTCTGACTATCTACAGTTATATCCACACATCCAAATTGAACTATCGTGGTCATTCAGTGGTCATGTTATGTGTCCACCTCAGTATACTGGAGAAAAAGACGATTTTCTGGAACGAACTTCACCAACTGACAAGGTGCATGAAGAGTGAAAGGCTTAGAAGAGGTCAAAATGCTCCAGCAACACTTGTAGTAAGAAGATCAACTTTATTAACAATTTAGACCACCTCAGTATACGGAACATTTCAGCATGGATACTAACTTATATACTGTTGTAAGCTGGATACTAACTCTTTAGACAAAGAAACAAAACTTTCTGACCCAGAAACAGAGGAGTTTGTGAATGAAGTGAAGGATAAAATGGACATATGGGTAGTTTACTGCAGCAGGAGGATCACAAACTGAAGAAAAATCAGAGCGACACCACGTCGCTGCTGCGTTCACCCTGTCCTCCTACAGCGCCAAAACATCCAGCGTTCATCATTACACACGAGTATATCTACAATGTTTACATGTTTACAGGACCCACACTGACTTCTTCATATAATGATAAGTGCTCACATCAGTCAGCAGTCTGCCTCACTCTATCATATTATTCATCACAGGTTTGATCAACGAACAAGAACGTTTGATTGTTGGCCACATTTTATCGTGGTAAACTCCGTCTGCTCTGTGACTCATTATGAGGATATATAGACCTAATGATCCTGTCAGAGATGCCCCGACTTAATGTGAATTATTACACTTGAATTATTTACAGAATAAATTTGTGCAGCTGATGATGTGCTGAGTAACGAAAAGGTGAAATGTGTGAAGCCATCACCATGTCTCTGTGCGCTCTGTGCGTCTTGACGCAGTCATCTTTATTAAAACTAAAAACCACACTTGATGATAAATGCACGATATTGAAAGATATTAATGAAAACTGGCGGCTCTATGGTTTTTGTATTAGTCTCATTTTTAACTGTAATCAGTGATTACATCAGTGTACAAGTCCGGTCCTCTGAGGTCCATCCGGGATAATGAAGGCGAGACGGCGCTAATGCAATATGTATGTGGCGGACTTTTTTATTTTATTTTATGTTTATATATTTTCATAATGAAAGTTACTTATCAGAAACGACTCACTACATGCGCAATTATAGCCTAAATAAAACCATCGGTTTGAATGATTATGATGACTGTCAGTAAAGTTTCATATTTAGTTACCGTATTTTCCGCACTATAAGGCGCATAGAATAGAACATGTTTACAACTGAACAAGGCTGGGAGATATTGTGAATATATAAATATAAATACGTATAAAACTACAAAAACAAAAGACGATTTCCCCAAATAATAAATTATTTCTTTGACGTTTCTCTTAACTCTCAAAATGTAGTTTTATACGTAGTGCATTCACAATAACTCAACGTTGTTCAAACGTTAATGTGCATATTCACAATATCTCCCAGCCTTGTTCAGTTGTAAACACGTAAAAGAAACACAGTCTGATACCGCTAATTCAAACGTTAGTGCAGGGGTGCCCAAACAGTCGATCGCGATCGACAGGTAGATCGCTGACTGATTCTCAGTCGATCGCGAGATGTTTTGTCAATATAAAATACAATTGTAAAATAGAAAAGTGATTTCAATTTCATCTCATTGCACTGTTTCCCACACACGATACCTGTGTTGGGAGCCCAAGTATACTTCCGACCTGTGTGTATTTAATTTTTCATTTATTCATGAAATTGCTGCGTGCATGAGAGAGCGAGCGGCGGAGATAGAGAGAGAGAGAGAGAGCGCGCGCAAGAGAGAGTGCAGGCATGCGCAATGACGTGCAGGTAAAACCGGGGGGGGGGGGGGGGGAATGTTTTACCAAAAAGTCACATATGGAAACTATGCTACGAGTATTAAGCACATTTGATGAAGCTGCAGCTACTTTTCTCTGCTCCTCTCTGCTGTCATGACTGTGAGCATCGCGGGGCACGAGACACACCAACATACAGTGCAAACGCAAACGCACACGCACACGCACACACGCACACACACACTTGCACTGGAGCGCCAGCCACCACGAAAACCTTTTTACTTTTTACTTTTAGTGCTACAGCACACAGTTGATCCGTGATCCGTACGGACCGAGGTGGGAACACACGTGACCCGGTCAAACAGTCGGTTGGACTTTACTCCGTTCACTCTCACCGTGTCTGCAGCTAATTTAACAAAAGCAAAATCATCTCACAGCAGCCTGCTGTAGTCTGTAGTCTGCATTATTTTTTACAGAACTCTCATTTATTATTTTCTGTTCGTTGTGTGAGTATTAAATGCGTTTGTAGGCTGTTGGTAAAGGCTATGGCTCACTATGTGGACTGGTAGATCTCTGCAGACTGGTAACTTTAAAAGTAGATCTTGGTTCAAAAAAGGTTGGGCACCCCTGCGTTAGTGCATAACTCAACATTGTTCAGTTACGTATAACACGTAAAGCTCACTTTTTCAGTTCATTCCCCGTCCACGAATCCCTCGAATTCTTCTTCTTCAGTGTCCGAATTGAACAGTTGGGCGAGTACGGCATCCAACATGCCCGGCTCCCTCTCGTCATTATCCGAGTCAGTGTCGCTGAGCGCCGTGTACAACCAGTATGGATCAACCAATTAACCAATTGATCCATATATAAGGCACTCCGGATTATAAGGCGCACTGTCGTTTTTTGAGAAAATTAAAGGCTTTTAAGTGCGCCTTATAGTGCGGAAAATACGGTAAATAAATTGTGGAAGAGACATCAATATGTATCTGCAGGCTTCAATTCACCACTTCACTGTCTGTGTCGCCAATTTCCCATTCCTCCAAAATGAACGTACGCCTGGGTCACAGTTTGCTTACCGGTGCGCACATTTTACCGTCAGGTTTGTTTTTATAGATCACAAACTTTGCGTGGGAAAAGGCGTATGCCAGTTTCAGTTTCATGGCTGCAACAAAGATGGTCCGACCGACTGGGATATTCATCCTCCTTGAATCCTGGTGAGGTGGTTTCTTTTTTCTGCTGCTTTTTCTTTCTGGTAAACCAGCGATCCATTGACTTTTTTTTTGGTTTACTTCAGTTACTTTTTTCTTACTTTTTTCTCTTGCATTGTTTTGTTTTTTTTGTGGATTAAAAATAGACTTACAGACAATTTAAACTTTCATGGCTCATAATGTAAGTTTGGTTTGTTTGGGACTTGTAGTTTATTTTGGATTTATAAAGTGGTAAATTGAAGTTGTAATTACAACAAAAATATCCCTTTAATTGACCCCTTTTATAAATCCAAAATAAACTAAATCAGAAGTGAACCAGAGACCGTTATAACTCTTAAAGTGATTTGATGATCCAGGATCAGGTGATCCAGCTCACTTTGATCCTGCTTGGATCACCCTGATCCAGGTACAGATTTAAGGATTATCAAATCCAGATTATCAGAGCTTTTTTTGTCACTTATTTTTTTATTGTTGAGATCAGAACAATACAGACATTACAGAAGGGGGTCCATTGTTTTTTTGTCATGTAGAACATTTAACCCCCATTACCACCCCCACCCCCCATTACCACGCCCACCAACCATGAAACAGACCAGCTGGACAGAGTGAACAGAGTCAACTGATCTTCAGTCAGCAGTGTTTCTCAGACCGACACACCACACAGAGACACTGAAGAACCACGAGACCAGAGAATAAACCCAGGATAGAGAGGTTCAGTGAATGTGGTGTTGAAGGTGTGGAGGTGGATCAGTGTGTCAGAGGAGACTCTAGAAGGACAGAGAGCCAGCAGGACAGTCCACATACACTGCTACTCTGTGAGAGACAGAGGAGGAGGAGGAGGAGGAGGAGGAGATGTTTGTTCTTCTGTTATTGTGCCAGACAGAGTAACATCTATCAGAGCAGAACAGACTCCAGGACTGATCATTCTTTCCAAACATACATTCATCACCTCCTCTCCTTCTAATTCCTCTGTAACTCACTGATACATCAACCTTTCCTCTCCACTCGACCTCCCAGTAACAGCAACCAGTCAGACCAGTCCTACACAGCAGCTGACGATAGTATTTAAATCTGTCTGGATGATCAGGATATGACTGACGCTCCTCCACACGTGTCACCTTCCTGTTGTTGTCAGACAGTTTCAGTTCTATGTTCACTGTGTTTGTGTCCAGTTCCAGCTCACAGGCGTCTGATGGAGAGAATGAGACACAACACAGCTGCAGGTTATCATCTGTTCATTCATCAACAACTTTACTGACACTTACTGAGAGTCAATCAAACTTACAGTTCATATTCAGCACTGAATGATGTTATTACATATTTAAACATTACATCCTATCACAACGCTGCAAGTTACAGATGGTTTGAATCTGTTTTATTCAGTATTTCTCTGAGACTTTTGATTTTGTTATTTTACAGTTTTAAACCTGTAGGCCTTTTGTTCCGGTTCCGGTTCTGGTGGCATGGAATGACTGAGTCCGCGTCCTGACTCTACAAACATTTTGAAATAATTTACTGAAGTAACACTTATTCGTTATCTTGCTCATTAGGATTAAACAGCTGTTTGGTACGTGCGAAGATACAATTTACGTGCCCTCGAAAAGCATCACAATCATGGCTGCAAAAGGCACTAAACAAACAGCATGCAACGCTGAGTTGGCAGCTACTCTCCGGGATATCGTGGAGAGGAGACTGCCGAAGCGTTTGAAACAAAGTTGCAACCTGTGAATGAGCTGCTTACAACTTTAAAGGCAAGAGTGGATAAATATGAAGTGACAAACGAATCTGACAAAAGACTCTCTACTCTGGAAAATGACAACAAGGCGCTTCAGAAAGAGAACGCAGTCTTGCGTCTAAAGCTGGATCAGCTCGAGAATCACTCTCGTAAATGTAATGTTCGGGTGCTGGGACTGGAGAACGGCATCAAAGCGGGTAATCCGACAAAGTTTATTAACAACTTTTTCTGTGACCTCCTTGGGAAGGAGAGTGTCGGCACTTTTCCACCTGCAGTTATTGCCCATCGCACCGGCCCACCGCGCAAGACATCACGCTGCATGATTGTGTGTCTGTACAGCTCTGAGATTAAAAAGACAATCACCCGTTTAGCAGCAACCTGTGCGCCGCTGATGTACAGGGGTAAAAGAATCAGCATCTATCCAGACTTGAGTGCTGACAACATGAAACTGAGAGACGAGTTCAAGGAGCTGAGAATGAATCTGCGTAAATTGGATATAAGAAGTGGCTTCATCTATCCTGCCAAGTTGATCCTGACACATCAAGATAAAACACACGTTTTTTTGTCTGCACAAAAGGCCCAGGAATTCTATGAGGAGCACCTAAAAACCAGCTTGGATGACGAATCTGATGCTCATTCACAAAACGATCTGTGAAGCAAATAACTGCGATGTTCCTTTAAATGATGTATTCCACACACCGGAATATAACGTCATAAATGGACAAGTCCTCGTTGGACTAAACAGAGATGGATGAAGCAGCTGAGTAAGCCATGACTAAAAGTTTTTATTATTTACCATTTTGGTTTATTATTCTGAGATACATACAGCTTCTTTCCCTCCACTAGGTCACAGTATAGTGACTATTATTTGCTTTACATTTAAATACTACCCTTAAAATGTATTTCCTAATACATGTTTGAATAAGTCTAATATTTATGGAGGATGTAGATATGTCAGAAGGGCTTACCCACCTTGTTGTGTTAGAGTAGGGTGTGCAGGATTGGAGGAGGGTGGGACAGGGGAGGGAGGGAAGGTGGGGTTGAGAGAAAGTGGGTTAGTATTAAGGAGGGGTGGAGGGGTGGGCATGGATATTGGGTCTGATCAGTTGTATTGTGTTGTGCAACAGTAAGTTTGGATGAAATATGTCTGTTTAAGTCCTTCTTTCTACTTTTGTTTTCTGTTATCTTGAGTAAAAATATTTTTAATTACATAAGTGCTAAGTGGAAAGAAATCTTATGGCTAGTTTGAATATTTTTTCTTGTAATGTACAGGGCCTTAACAGTCCCAATAAAAGAGAAGCCTTCTTAGATTTGTTAGCAAGAAATCAAGTGGATATAGCTATGCTTCGGGAAACTCATCTCTTAAGGGAGGATATAAATAAGTTAGAGAATGATCGCTACAGGGTATCTGCTTTCTCCTCTGCTTTAAATAAAACAAAAGGGGTAATAACGTTAACACGTAACACACTCCTGATCTCCATTATTGGTGAAGGAGGAGATGAAGAGGGTAGAGTTGCCGTTGTTAAATGTATATGTCAAGGGCGGAAAGTGGCCTTTATTAACATATATGCACCAAATAATTATGACAACCTTTTTTTTGAGCGACTAAATAAAGTTCTGGCTGGTTTATCTGAATTTGAACAGATAATTGGATCTGATATGAACACTATACTGGACCCAAAACTGGATAAATCAAGTAAAACACATTCCAATCTTCTTGCTACTAAGATATTAAAACATTTACTTTCAGATTTTAATCTTATTGATGTGTGGAGGGTACACAATCCCACATCTAAAGAATTTACTTTTTACTCAAATAGGCATAAAACCTTTTCAAGGATAGACTTTGTATCCATAGCAGCATCCCTTGTTTCTTGGGTTCAAAACATAGAGATAAAGCACAAGTCTGACAGACCATCAAGCATATAAATGTAAGTTATTAATCTCCTTGTTACCCCAAAGAGCCACTAGGTGGCGATTTAATTTAACTTTGTTACAAAATCAAGATTTCTGTGAACAATTTGAATTGGAACTATGAGAATTTTTAAAGGCCAATAGACAATCAGTTAATGATGCTCGGTTCCTCTGGGATGCATTCAAGGGTTTTATTAGAAATAATGCAATTTAATTTGCTTCAAAATTGAATAAGGAGCAGTTAAAGAAGATACATGATTTAGAAACATCTCTCTCCATTCAAGAGCATAATCAGCAAGTTAATTACTCTGAAGAAACTGCAAAAACTTTAACAGAGGTAAAGCTAGAGTTAAATTCTTTACTAACACAAAGAGCTGAATTTATCATACATAGATCTAGAGTTAATCATCTTTTTTTATGGCAATCGTCCTAGTCGCCTGTTGGCTAATACATTTAAAACAGGAAATCAATATAGCAGCAATAACATTAGAGAATGGGATCAAATCATTGGCTAGAGATAATTATCTTAAAGCACTTAATCTGACTTCTCTTTCTTCAGAGGAATCCTGCGTGTTAGATTCTTCGTTGTCTCTGGATGAACTTAAACAATCTTTAGCCAAAATGAATAAGGCTAGATCACCAGGAATTGATGGCATTCATCCTGAGGTATACTTGAAATTCTGGAGTATCATAGGTCCCCTATTGCTTGAAATGTTTAATACTTCAATCCAGAAAAGATCTTTTGGAATAGATGTAAATGCAGCCCTAGTAAAACTACCCTTTAAAAAAAAGACAAGGATCCCAGTAACTGTGCCAGCTACCGCCCTCTGTCTTTATTAAATGCAGATATGAAACTATTTTCTAAGGTGCTCTCAACTCGTCTTGAGAATACTTGCCTAAATTGATATATCCTGACCAAAGCGGATTCGTCAAAAAGCGTCTATCGGCTGACAACATACGGCGTCTATTACATATTCTAGAGCATTCTGATCATCTTTTATCTTCAACCATATTGTCAGTCAATGCAGAAAAAGCTTTTGACCGTCTTGAATGGCCCTTTTTATGGTGTGTACTAAATCATATGGGTTTTGGCTTTAATTTTATCAACATGGTTAAAACAATATATGCAAACCCCTCTGCAAGTGTATTCACTGGCAATATTTGTTCTTCTCCATTCAAAATAAGTCGAAGCAGTCGTCAAGGTGATCCAATCTCTTCAATGTTGTTTATTTTGTCACTCGAGCCACTGGCACAGTCTATTAGGATATCACAAAACATCACACCAATAATACTTAAATCTACCAAGCATCATATATCACTCTTTGCTGATGACATCCTTTTATTTTTCTCTGATATAAAGAATTCACTTCCGCATATACTTAGTATCTTCGAACAGTATAGTTTTGTCTCTAGTTTTAAAATAAACTGGACTAAGTCTGATATGGAGAGATGGCATAACTTACCTATATTTCTCTCAGGCAGAATCTCAATAATTAAGATGAATGTGCTTCCTAGGTTAAATTTCTGTAGTTACATGTTACCCCTAGCACCTCCTCCAAAGTATTGGGATAAAATACACAGCATCATCACAAGATTTTTATGGAAAGGAAGACGTCCTAAAATAAAACTTGCTTATTTACAAAGAAAGAAGGAGTTAGGAAGACTTTCAGTCCCTAACTTTAAATTGTATTTTCACTCACTCTCCCTTCGTCCCATTATAGATTGGTTTAATGACAATATTTCCATACTATGGATTAAAACTGAGAGGGACCTGGTAGCTCCAGCTGCGTTGAGAGACATTTTGTTTACTCAGCTCTCAATTAGTAAACGCAAAAGTAAGTATGGTGAAATAATAAGTTATGTAATTGAAAATCTGAGAAAAATTGAAAAGTTATATAAGTGCAAAGTAAATGCCAGCACACCATTATTCTATAACAGCTCTCTGAGGTCTGGAGGATCACATTTTTTTTTCAAATCAGTGGTCTGAGTCAGGAATACATTGTCTGGGTGACATCATGGGTACGTCTGGATTAAGAAGCTTTCAGGATTTAAAAGAAATGTATAACTTGTCAACCAATACTTTCTTTTTGTTTTTACAACTACGTTCTGCCATACAGGCTGCTAATATTCCAGTTGACCAGCCACCTGTTGTTCATCCAGTCGTGATACTTATTAAGAAACTTTTACTTCTACCTAAAGGTCTCCCTGATTTATAATACCTTATTGGAAAAAATACAAACTCCAAACTCCACAAAACTTAGCAATTGTATCAAAATGGAACAAAGACTGCTCTGAGTCATCTATAAACTGGGCAAATGTTTGGAGAAATACATCGCATTCATCACAAAATCTAAATTATAAATTAACAAACTTGTATTTCATTTATCAAACCTATTTAACACCTATACGGCATTACAGAATGCATATTGATAGTTCCCCCCACCGCTCCTTATGTGAGTTAAACCAAATTGGGACATTCCTACATATTATGTGGGAGTGTCCACCTGTTCAAAAGTTTTGGATGCAAAATACAGAAGTCCTGACTGAAATTTTTTATTTGCCAATTACCTGCTCTCCTGAAATTATGCTTTTGAATGATGACTCCGGGCAGAATTTTAACAAAATTCAAAGACTGCTGTAGCTTTCAGCATGCACTGCTGCCAAAAAGATGGTGGCAGTAAGATGGAAGCCCCCTCACACTCTTTCTATAAATCAGTGGATCAGCTATGACAACTCCAGGTTTGCAGGGTTGTGTTGTCATCCTCTTCTTTTTTAATTTTTGCATTGTAATTATGACAATGAAATGGATGTATGAATTACTATGAATTTATTGGATGATATACACCTGTAAAGGCTGTCAAAATAAATAAAAAGTTGGTCAAAAAAAACAAAAACTGTATTGAATGTGTTTGATCGTAGTAATCTGAATGGAATGAGGTTCTTTTACTTTAATTTTTAGCTGCCAGTCATTTGATAGTTTTTTAGGTTTAAATGAAATGTTTGTAATAATTTAGGAAATAAATGTTTTTTTCTGCAGAACTTTTAGCGTTGTCACTTTATTAAAGGTGTGTTTATGAAAATGAATATCAAATCAAAAATTATTTCTGCTGTTTTTAAAGTTGAAGAGCTCCACGAGCTCGACCAGGAGCACCCAGCAGCCAACAGTAAAACCATAAATGTCAAAGTCACAAAAACTGCATGTTGTAAATGATACATTTCTGTTGGATGTGATGAATGGTGATTTTCTAATCACTGGATTATCACTTTTATTTCAGTTTACATTTTTCATTGAGTAATATTTCCACTCAAATGAGTTTCCATCACCCTCACTTTCATCATCACTTTGTGTTACTTCCAGCCCTCATCCATGTGCTGCTGTGTTCTAGGGTTGTCAAAGAATATTAAAAATTCAAATATATAATCAAACTTAAAAATTAAAAGAACATTCTGATGTAGAAATTAACATTTGGGGGAAAATAGAGCACTTGGACAAATGTAATCCTATCCTCATAATTACACATATTTAATTACAACAGGTACAGTAGATTCTTAAACATTTAAAGTGACCACAGAAGCGTTGTACTACCTTTAAAACACGTTCTGCTCTCTGACAAGCAAGCGCCAAACGAACCACATACGGTGACAGAGATGAAGAAAAAAAACATCTCTGATCTGGAGCAGCGATATAAAAGTATATATGGTGCTAAACAAAGCAAGTTATCTGGATCTGTACTTCCATATCCTTGTTCATTTAAAAGAGGGACAACAACAGGAGCTGCAGGTGGCTGTACTGGAGGAGATGATGAAGTGAGTGTGGCAGTACGCAGCGAGTGAGTGAGTGACACCGGGCCCGGTGCTGAACAAGATCAGCAAACTGCTGGGAAACACACTCTAATGGCTATGGGTGGACGGAATATCATAATCACAGGCTATATGTGAGAATTATATGCTGAAGAAGTTCAGTTGTTTTTATTTTTTTATGATCCAGAGAGCGTGCTCTCAGTTTGAACACAAAGCACGGAGCAGAGAGAGTATGCTGTTATATTTGTGCCTCATTCCTGAACGATCAATGAGCACTTTTGAACACATAAACATTTATTTTGCGAGAGGTTTGAATCATATTTTGTATAAAAGTTATATACAAGAGAAAAATCATAATATCACAAAATCACAAAAATCCATACAGTGTTCATTAAATCAGTTTGAGTGCTTGAAACAATCCATACAAGAGTGCTTTAACAACCTCTCTCTCTCAGTTTTCCTCGTGTGCTCTCTCTCAAAGTCTCTGTGCGCTGGTAGGCCGCCGCCCACTCGCTCACTGTTCTTCTCGCTCTCTCTCTATCTCTCGACCCTGCTCACACCGCGTGCGCTCAACTTTGCACGCTGTTACAAATGTGCCACAAAATCAACCAATCAAACAATGATTCAGGGATGATGTAAATATTATAGAAGTGATCTAATTGGAGAAGAGGCAGCGATCTAATTGGAGAAGGAGGAGCCAATCAGAATTGAGCTTTCCTGACTCCTGATTGGTTGATTTTGTGGCACATTTGTAACAGCGTACAATGTTGAGCGCACATGGAGTGAGCAGGTTGATAGAGAGAGAGATGAAAAGTGAGCGAGTGAGAGTGGCTTACAAGCACACTGAGAGATACTCAGTGACTTTTATTCAAAATATGATTTAAACCTCTCACAAAATATGTTTTTGTGCGCTAAAGTGCCCATTGAGCGCTCAGGAATGAGACAAAAATCACCATAAGAAAGATCGGTGGCATTTAATTCAGGTTTTATGCTACAATACAGTTTATTTGTTTAGTTTGTTGTGTAAGAAACAACAAAACAACAACAAGAAATAAATATACCCTTACCTAAGTACTTGCGTGGTTTTGTTGGTTTGCTCTCTTGTGCACATAATGTATAAAAATATAAATTCAAACTGTTCAAACTAATGTGTTTTTTTAAGAATTAATATTCAAAAGACTTTTTTGGCCATTTTTGACAGAAACTACTGTGTTCTGATGAATAGAAATGAAAACACACTCACACGTCCTCAGACCAGGTTTCAGTGTGTGCAGTCCACCATGGTCCAACCTGGGGAAAGAAACCAGATCAGAATCTACTTCATACATCTTCATCTAAATCCAGCATCAGACAAGAAGCAGAGTTCATCATTCAGAAACAGTGAGACAGCTTCTGTGTGTCTGTCTGTACCTCAGTGTCTCCAGTCTACAGTGTGGATCCTCCAGTCCAGCAGACAGCAACTTCTCTCCTCGTTCTCCTGGATGATTGTAGCTCAGGTCCAGCTCTCTCAGGGGGGAGGAGCTTAGAGCTGAGACCAGAGACGCACAACCTTCTTCTGTGATCAGACAACCTGACAGACTACACACACACACACACGCACACGCACACGCACACGCACACTCACGCACACACACACGCACACACAGACATACAGTCACACACACACACACACACACACACACACAGACAGACACACACACACAGGTTAGACAGAGCGTGAGAACTGTTTCATCTGAAGAGAAACTTCTTCATTTATTGATGTTTAACCATTATCCATGGTTTGTTTATTTCTTTGTTTGTGGGGATTCTTCTCTTCAGCCCACCCCTGTTTGAGTCCAGATCCTCATGAAGGACTTTCCTACCACAGTGTTTGTTTGGAAGTCAAGTTTCTAAGTGTGGACCAACACATCAAACTGGTGACAAGCCTCTGAAACAGCTTCACTTTCAGAGAGATCCTTTTAAAATACAGGATCATAAAGACTAAAAAGAACTTCATATTTAACTTTCTATATTCCAGTCCAGCTTCCTCAGACTAAAAGACTGGGAGTTATAGAACAAGCTCAGAGCTTTACAGCTTTAATGTGGTAACATACAGGAACTAAAACTTTAAACCACCACCAAGGCCCATTCAATAAGTGATTCATCAAGAAAACATGATCTTAGAGGAATAATCTGGATCAGCTGCACACTAACCTGAGAGTGTCCAGTTTACAGAGTGGACTCTTAAATCCAGCAGACAGCAGCTTCGCTCCTGAACCATGCAGGTTGTTGTTGCTCAGGTTCAGCTCTCTCAGACTAGAGGACTGGGAGCTGAGGACTGAGGACAGAGCTTCACAGCTTCTCTCTGAGAGGTTACAGACACTCAGCCTGAAGAGGATATGTTTGGTAAGTTAATCAAAATATCAAATAAAATAAGTACATTTAAGCTTATTGGGTAAACTTTCACATGAATAATTCCTGACCTGAGCGTTTCCAGTGTACAGTGTAGAGTCTCTAAACCACTACACAGCAGCTTCACTCCTGAATCATGCAGGTTGTTGTAGCTCAGGTCCAGCTCTCTCAGACTAGAGGACTGGGAGCTGAGGACTGAGGACAGAGCTTCACAGCTTCTCTCTGAGAGGTTACAGACACTCAGCCTGAAGATGATTCAGAAGAACACAAATGAAATCAATTACAAACAATAGTTGTTATTTCTGAATAAAGAGAACTACATTTAACCTGGATAGTTATGTGAGCACGTACAGAGTTTTGTTTGAAGCTTTGATCACAGGCAGCAGCCTCAGAAGAGCCTCCTCTGAAGCAGAGTATTTCTTCAGGTCAAACACGTCCAGATCTTTTTCTGATGACAGTAAGATGAAGACCAGAGCTGACCACTGAGCAGGAGACAGTTTATCTGTGGAGAGACGTCCTGATCTCAGGGACTGTTGGATCTCCTCCACTAGAGAACGATCATTCAGTTCATTCAGACAGTGGAACAGATTGATGCTTTTCTCTGCAGACAGATCCTCACTGATCTTCTTCTTGATGTACTTTACTGTTTCCTGATGTTTCCTGGTCTGTGAGCCACTTCCTGTCTGTGTCAGCAGACCTCGTATGTGATTCTGATTGGTCTCTAGAGAAAGGCCGAGGAGGAAGCGGAGGAACAAGTCCAGGTGTCCATTAGGACTCTGTAAGGCCTGGTCCACAGCACTCCGATAAAAAAAGTGTTGGGTCAGGTTTTTCTCTGAATACTTTAGACCTGGATGTTGTTTGTTCTTCTGACATCAGATTGACTCCAGAGTTGATGAAGGTCAGATGGACATGAAGAGCAGCCAGAAACTCCTGAACACTCAGATGGATGAAGCAGAACACCTTGTCCTGGTACAGTCCTCTCTCCTCTTTAAAGATCTGTGTGAACACTCCTGAGTACACTGAGGCTGCTCTGATATTGATGCCACACTCTCTCAGGTCTGAGTCATAGAAGATCAGGTTTCCTTTCTGCAGCTGCTCAAAAGCCAGTTTTACCAGAGACTCAATCATCTTCCTGCTCTCTGGACTCCAGTGTGGATCTGTCTCAGCTCCTCCATCATACTTGATGTTCTTCAGTTTGGACTGAACCACCAGGAAGTGGATGTACATCTCAGTCAGGGTCTTGGGCAGCTCCCCTCCCTCTCTGGTCTTCAGCACATCCTCCAGAACTGTAGCAGTGATCCAGCAAAAGACTGGGATGTGGCACATGATGTGGAGGCTTCTGGATGTCTTGATGTGGGAGATGATTCTGATGGCCTGATCCTCATCTTTGAATCTCTTCCTGAAGTACTCCTCCTTCTGTGGGTCAGTGAACCCTCTCACCTCTGTCACCATGTCAACACACTCAGGAAGGATCTGATTGGCTGCTGCAGGTCGTGTGGTTATCCAGAGGCGAGCAGAGGGAAGCAGTTTCCCCATGATGAGGTTAGTCAGCAGCACATCCACTGAGGTGGACTCTGACATCAGTCAGGGTCTCATTGTTTTTAAAGTCCAGAGGAAGTCGACACTCATCCAGACCGTCAAAGATGAACACAACCTGGAACTCTTCCTGTTTCTTTGGTTTCAGTAAAGAAGTGATGAACAAGTTCCACCAAGCTGAACTTTTTCTCTTTCAGCACATTCAGCTCTCTGAAAGTGAATGGAAATGTGAAGTGTATGTCCTGGTTGTCTTTGTCTTCAGCCCAGTCCAGAGTGAACTTCTGTGTTAAGACTGTTTTCCCGATGCCAGCCACTCCCTTTGTCAGTACTCTTCTGATTGGTTCATCTCTTCCAGGTGAGGCTTTAAAGATGTCTTCTTGTCAGATGGTTGTTTCTGGTCTGTCTGGTTTCCTGGATGCTGTTTCAATCTATCTGACCTCATGTTCATCATTGACCTCTCCAGTCCCTCCCTCTGCGATGTAGAGCTCTGTGTAGATCTGGTTCAGAAGGGTTGGGTTTCCTGCTTTAGCAATCCCCTCAAACACACACTGGAACTTCTCCTTCAGGTGAGATTTGAGTTTTTGTTGGCACTCTGCAGCGACTGTTCCTGAATAAAGAAAGAACTGAAATCAGTGCACAGATCCTGATATAGCTCACATGACTATCTGAGTTTGGAACTTTAAACCTCTTTGTCCTTTTTCTACAATACTAAATCTGTTAAAATGTTCTTACTGCTCTGCAGACAGTCAGCCAGCTCCTCCTGCTTCATTCTCCTCAGGAAGTGGAGACTTATCTTCATAAAATCCTCTTTACAGCTTCTCCCCTGCTCTTCATCCTCACTCTGACTCTCTAAGCATTCTGGGTAATCTGGACTCAGAACCCTCTGGACTCTCTTCAGCTCGTTCTTCACAAAGGTGACAATGTTCTCCTCCAGCAGCTGGAACAGAAGGAGACACTGGATATTTAATATAAACTGGTAGAACTCAACATGTGATTCATCTGTCAGTCTGAAGGTCAACAGAACAATAACTTAGCATTTAGTTCTTGTAATGGTAGTATATGAAATAACAGTGTGTTGAACACACCATAAAGATGGAGTCCAGGTCTGTTGGATTCTGCTGGTCTGATTGATCTCTGTGAACCTCGGAGCGCTGCTGTTGAACTCTGTGACAGGAAATATTACACAAGAAAACAACGGGTCATATATTATGAAGTTCTGAGCCAAGATATGAGTCTTTAAACAACAGAGACAGAACATTTACTTCATTTTTAATTCTTACCTTCCATCAGCAGGACGTCAATCTTTAAAGGTAATAAAACAACCTAAAGACCCGTCACTCTTCATGGACACACAGCTGGGTCCAGGAGAGTCTGGTCTCTGTTCCTGCATCCTGATACAAAAAAAAAACAGCTGGTTAATGAAAGCATTTAGAACAAATATAATTTTAATCAGATTGTTCCAGTTCAAACTAGCAGATGGATAATCAGTAATCAGGAGGCAGAGCTGAAGTTCTCCACAGTTCTATCTGTTTCTATCAGAACAATTTCTCACTCAGAATACAGCCAACACTGTGTCTGTCCTCAAATTCTTTAGACTGATGAAATCAAAGTTAACAGAAGACGACTCAAACATAAACACAACTCAGAAAGATGACACCAGGAACAATAAAAGTTAGAAGTCCAACCTGCTTTTTCAGTGAGAAAGAACTCAGGCTAGCTACAGACAGATGTTCATGAAGATACTACCAGTGGCCACCAGGGGGGGGCAGAAGGACAACCTCAACATGATGAGCCACAGGACAAAGATTTATAAAAAAAATGAATGATTGCAGATCAAATGAATCCTCAATAAAGCCCACAACTGTGGCTCAGAACATAGAGTAAGATGTCCACTAATATCATGAATACAGACCTTACTGTAAGTCCACAATCTGCCCTAAACTACTATCAGGATACAGAACAGATCCTGATCCAGGAGTTGTCCTTAACAACTTCAGTGACCTCAGCCTGGAACTCACTTCAGGGACAAAGTTGTAGCGTAATTAAATTATTAAGATGTTATATCTTTATTTAACCTCGGATTAAAAGAAGGGGCACCACTTCCTGTTAAAGGAAGAAAATAACTTTAATGGTATAAGTTAATTAATTAATCAGTCAGTTTCATATCTTGAAAGAAGTAAGTTCTGGAAATGTTAAACAAGAAAACACACAGACAAAGTCCTGAATTTTATGTGTAAAATTTAATATAAAAAGGGGTAAATGATAATGTATAGATGAAGCAGATAAAGAATATGATTATTATGATCAGGATAATGCAATTATAATGTATGGTGACATTATAATTTAGTAATGAGATAAGACGCGGTATTGTTTGAATGACTTAATCAGAAAATGGTCAAAAAGAAAAGTTGATAAAGGAATTTTGGGATTCTATTTGGATTTAAAGGAGGGCTCTGAATAGACACGACTCAAGACTTGATCTTCCAACACCCCTTGCCACCAGCAGTCTTACTGTGAGATGTGTTCAATTGAACTCTGCCGGCTGGTCCCGCGTTTCAGTCTCTGGCAAGCGGTTCTTTTCAGGCCCAGAGAGGTCCACGGGCCAGATTAGATGCTCTTGACACCTTGGTCAGAGTGTGCAGCTGGGATGGAGATTGTACGTCGGTTCAGCCTTCGTCTCAGAAGCTCCAAGAGGATCCAACAGGAAAAAATATTTAAGAGTCTTTTGATGCGTCGATTCCCAATTCAGATTAACTGGATGGCCATCTTGATGAATCCAAATAAAGGAATTGACGTTCAAAATTGAAGAGCAAAGACTTTGGAGAAGAAAGTTCAAAAACCTTGCTTGAGCCAGAAAGAACTGATGTTCCAAAAATTGTGCGTGAAAAAGAAAGTTCGGTCACAGTTCATGTCTTTCGGGTCAATTCGTAGATAGCAGAGTGTTCTGTTTCCGCTCGATTGTTTATTCCAGGTGTTGTAAAAGTTCATAACATCCGGTCTTCCAGAGCCTGTCTGAGAGGGAGACTTAAGTCATTGATCAGTTCCTTTGTTCCTTGGTAAAAGTAATGTTAATCCACAGTCCTGAGTCCTGCAGGAAGAGTGGTCGTAAACCGTGTCTGCTGATAACGGCTACAAAGTCTTCAGACGGACACCACTTCAGATGGGAGTAACTGCTGCTTGCACCATCACAGTAGTTTCTATCTTGTGATGATGTTGATCAGTCCAGTATCTGGATCCAACAGGGTTTGTAAAAAAGAGCTTTGAAGATCTTTGTCTGCAGTCTTCATGATACATCTGCTCACCAGTGTCCTCCCACGATCACTGGACCAAATGTTCAGTAAACCACCATGACATCATCCCTGATGGACTTAAAGTACCTCAGCTGGACTCAGGTACCATTCACTAAAACAAGGACCAAGTCTTAAACTATGTAGTCCAGGAGAAAGTGTAGTCAGATATCAGTACAATGGTCAGCTGGATCAGCAGGATGTATGAACCAGGTAGGTTAGTGAACTTGACCTGAAGCTTTCAAGGCACCAACATCTCACCAGCAGAACCTGGTGTTTCATTTATAACTCTTGCATACGCACAAAACGGGGCCTGAAACTGGCGTACATCATTTACCACGCAAAGTCTGTGATCTATAAAAACAAAGGTGACGGTAAAATGTGTGCACCGGTAAGCAAACTGTGACCGAGGCATACGTACATTTTAGAGGCAGGGGAAATTGGCGACACAGACGGTGAGGTGGTGAATTGAAGCCAGCAGAATGTAAACGTATATTGATATCTCTCTCACGTTTTATTTCACTAAATATCAAACTTTACTGACAGATCCACGTCATCAGAATCATTCAAACAGGCTGTTTTATTTAGGCTCTACGAGCGCATGCACTGAGCCCTTTTCAATAAATAACTTTCAATATGACAATATATAACTGAAATAAATGAATAAATAAATAAATAAATAAATAGATAACTGGGGCGCGCTGGTGGCGCAATGGTTAGGGCGCGCGTCCCATGTGTTGAGACTCTCGTCTCAAGCAGTAGGCTCAGGTTCGCTTCCACCCGTGGCCCCTTTCCGCATGTCATTCCCCGCTCTCTCTCCCTGGTTTCCAACTCTGTCCACTGTCCTATCTCTGCATTAAAGGCACGAAAAGTCCAAAAATAAATCATTAAAATAGATAACTGAAATAAATACATACATAAACAAATGAATAGATAACTGAAATAAATACATAAATAAAATACATTAATTAATTAATTAATATATAAATACATACATAAATCGATAAATAAATACACACACACACACACATATTTCATCAGTGCTGTCTCATCTTCCAGACAAACCTCAGAGGACTGGACTGTACACTGATGAGGAAAGTAGAATTAAACTAACACTAAAACCGAAGTGCCTCCAGTTTTTATTAATATCATTCAATATCCTTCATTTATCATCAAGTGTGTCATTTAGTTTGAATAAAGATGACTGCGTCAAGACGCACAGAGACATGGCGTGATTTCACACATTTCACCTTCTTGTTACTCATCACTTCTTCATCACATGCACGTATTTATTCTGTAAATAATTCAAGTGTGGACGTGAAGTCAGGTCATCTCTGACACCATCATTAGGCATATATATCCTCATAATGAGTCACAGAGCAGACGGAGTTTACCACGGTAAAATGTGACCAACAATTAAAAGTTTTTTTGATCAAACCTGTGATGAATAATATGATAGAGTGAGGCAGACTGCTGACTGATGTGAGCACTTATCATTATATGAAGAAGTCAGTGTGGGTCCTGTAAACATGTAAACATTGTAGATATACTCGTGTGTAATGATGAACGCTGGATGTTTTGGCGCTGTAGGAGGACAGGGTGAATGCAGCAGCGACGTGGTGTCACTCTCTGATTTTTCTTCAGTTTGTGATCCTCCTGCTGCAGTACACTATCCATATGTCCATTTTATTCTTCACTTCATTCACAAACTCCTCTGTTTCTGGGTCAGAAAGTTTCGTTTCTTTATCTAAACTTCCGGGTTTGGCTGCGATCCAGCGCTGGAAACCTTTGCTCTGCCCCCTCGTTTGTATGCTTATTCATTCACGAGCTGCTTTGCGTTGAGCGCTTATGGTTGATTGTGGGCGTGTAGAGGGCGGAACATGGGACTAATATACGTGCATACATTTCCAGGTGGATCGTTATTTATAAAGGGAACATTGCGTGCGGGTGTGCGTACGAACAGTTTTATAAATCTGAATTATTTTGTGCGCATGCCATTTCCGGGTTTTGGCGCACGTACATTTTTAGTATGGATTCTACGCACTCTTTTATAAATGAGACCCCTGGTCTGTGGACAAAGTCAGAACATCCAACATCCATCCTAAGCTCTCTAACATGATGACCTCTGATCGGCAGGTTCTGTCTTTGAAGTCAGCTGCTGCTCTCATTACTGGATGTGATGTTGTCAAAGACTCACAAACACACTGACATGGTTTATCATGTTGACTTCAATCACTGAATTCTTTGACAGGTGACTGTTGTACAGGTGAACAATGGGCTGCCACCTCCACCATGAAATACTGATGACACTACAAAGTGCTGGACCACGACATGAGTCTTAAAACTATGAAAATAAACTTCAGTTTTCAGATCTCACCGTCCATCAGCAGGAAGTCCATAAAGAATTCTTTAGACTGGTCACTCTTCATGGACACACAGCTGGGTCCAGGAGAGTCTGGTCTCTGTTCCTGCATCCTGATACAAACAAACAACATTATTAGTTACTGTGAGCAGCAGATGAGACGATGATGATGATGATGATGATGATGATGGTGGAGTGATGTGAGTGCTGAGCTGTGACATGGAGAAGAGTCATGGACAGTTAGAGATCCTCACCTCAGAGCTTCATGTTCCTCACACAGAGAGGTTTTAGAGGGAGGGACTCCCTCCTGTGTCCTCACACTGATCCATAGCAGATTGCCCCCTGCTGGAAGAGCTGCACTCTGTCACTACAACAACACTGATGGAGTTCAGCTGCTGAAGTCACATCCAATCAAAGATCTTCAGCTGTGGAGAAAACAAAGAGAGGAAGCTGCTGATTCACCTTCATCATCATCATCATCATCATCATCATCATCATCATCATCATCATCATCATCATCATCATCACCTCACTGTCAGTCTACAACCATCACATCTACCTGGTTCACTTTCATCATCATCATCATCACCTTCATCATCATCACTGTCAGTCTACAAACATCACATCTACCTGGTTCACCTTCATCATCATCATCATCATCATCATCATCACCACCTCACTGTCAGTCTACAAACATCACATCTACCTGGTTCACCTTCATCATCATTATCATCATCATCACCTCACTGTCAGTCTACAAACATCACATCTACCTGGTTCACCTTCATCATCATCACCTCACTGTCAGTCTACAAACATCACATCTACCTGGTTCACCTTCATCATCATCACCTCACTGTCAGTCTACAAACATCACATCTACCTGGTTCACCTTCATCATCATCACCTCACTGTCAGTCTACAAACGTCACATCTACCTGGTTCACCTTCATCATCATTATCATCATCATCACCTCACTGTCAGTCTACAAACATCACATCTACCTGGTTCACCTTCATCCTCATCATCATCATCATCACCTCACTGGCAGTCTTCGAACATCACATCTACCTGGTTCACCTTCATCATCATCATCTCATGATTTTTTAAATTTCATCCTAGGCATTACAACCAACCATACAGAAGAGGAAGAGAAAAACGTGGAGGGGCAGGAGGGGGCGGGCGTCCCTTTTGACGTCCAACCACGTCTCAACGCACCATGATAGACATTATCCAGAGATTTAGGCACTGAGAAGATGCATGCATATATAAAACATCACCATAATCAATCAGGGGCATGAAAGTAGAAGACAGAGTATCATCAATTACGAATCCAAGTTATTTATAAGATGATACAGACTCACCTTGAGATAAATAACAGCATCATCGGCATATAAATGAAAATTTGCATTGGGAACATTGTGACCGATACTGTTAATGTAAAGTGTACATAACAGTGACCCCAGGACTTAGCCTTGTGGCACACCATTTTTTACTTCAAGACATCTGGAAGTAATGCCTTTGACCTGGACACATTGTGATCTGTTTGATAAATAATTAACAGACCAACATACAGATTGTTCAGACAGTCCAATAGTGTGCAGTCTTATCTTTCTGAATTGCATGGTCGACCGTATCGAAGGCCTTTGACAGTTCGATAAAAAGAGCTGCACAGTGTTTGTTATTGTCCAAGGACTCAACAAAATCGCAGACTACTTTTAATGACTATTGACTGAGACAAAATCCACGATTTCCATCCTTTTTATATCCTCCCAAAAGTCTACAAAAACTTGGATAACCCACCAGGTAGACCAATTATTAGTGGAAATGACTGTATTACAGAACCTGCCTCTAAATTCGTTGACTACTTTATTAAGCCATATGTTGCAAAATTGCTTTCTTACATTCAAGACAGCACTCAGGTCCTAACAGAAGTAGCAGAAAAACAGAATATTGGCTCCTGCATAATGGCCACCATGGATGTTGAGTCTATTTACAGCAGCATTGTGCATGATGAAGGCCTGGAGGCCTTGAGACACTATCTGAGGTCAAGACCTAATGACCTTAAGCCCCCTAGTTAAAAACAATGTCTTCTTATTCCAAGATAAATGGTAATCCTGATTTCTAATACGAAAACTGCCTGTTTGTAAACTAACTGCATATGTTTTACATAAAAATGTAGGCAACATATTTTCAAATTCTTGTAAACTCAGGCACTGGCTGAGACGTTTCATCGACCATCTGGGAGAAGATGTGAGTGTCTTGATCAAGGACATTGAGGTTAGTAGACAGGTGTGTGTGTGTGTGTGTGTGTGTGTGTGTGTGTGTGTGTGTGTGTGTGTGTGTGTGTGTGTGTGTGTGTGTGTGTGTGTGTGTGTGTGTGTGTGTGTGTGTGGTGGGGTGCTTTAAAGTTCTATTTATTATTTTTGGGCTCTTTTCCTTTATTTGATAGATATTAGATAGAGGAGGAAATCAGGAGAGAGAGTGAAATGCAGGAAAGGAGCCGCAGGTTGTTCTTAAACCCGGTCCGCCTGCTTGGAGGACTATAACCTCTTTTTTAGGAGTGCGACCTTACCACAAAGCCTTCTGTTTTGCAGCAGGTTGTGATATGGAGACAAAGGGGCAGAGGCATGATTAAATACAGAGAGGCACTCCTCAAGGTCTTTATGCATTTAGACCTTGATGTCCTGTGTATTTGTGGAACACATGTCTGAAAGTACTTCAAGATGTTTTGGTTCTTCAGAATCACTGTTGCTACCACTGTCTCTACAGTGGATTTAACCAGCTTATATACAGACGTGTAGCGTGTATTATGGTTTTAAATGATAACCAAGTGAAGTATTTCGTAAATATAGTTTAAAAAAGTTATGGTAACATTTATTTTTGATAAATCTGTAATATACACTTAATTTATTGATTTGTTTTGTTAAACAAAAGCTTGTTTTTTTTATTTCAATCTACTTAATATTTCACTTGTTTCTACTAAATATTTTCACTGGTTTTGTCTGAAGATTTCTGTTGCATTGACTTAGGATTTCAATCATTTCTACTCAATTTTATTTAGTTAGTTGTACTTACATTATTTACACATATTTACTCAATTCTTACAGGTACTTTAAATGATTTCACAGCTTTTACATTCACTTAATATTTTTAAGTGTAAAAATGTTTCACCAGAAAAAAATTGAGTAGCCATTCTAGATATGTTTTAGAGTTTACAGGAGTTGGATTTAAATATTTTTATTCAAGTAAGACTCCTTTATGAACACATGGCTGAAGACATTTCTTTGTAAGGATTTTATTCCCAGATTGGCCAAATATCTGATAAAACTCCCTCACTAAATACCTTCCAACGCTCATTATCAGTATTGCAGTGGGGACAGTGCGCCCCCTGCTGGTCACAGCCAAAATGAGATAAAACATGAAATATTTATTTCACATGTACCATCATCGAATTTAAGATTCTCTTCAATATTTCATACCAACCAAACCCTCATGACTTCCATTTTTTTGCTTTTTTCTAACCCTGAGAGATGGGCAGGTCAGGAGTTCTGTTTGTTACTTTGATGACATCATCATTCAGGGACCAATCAGACACCTCCATTCAGAGAGGGCGTAAAGGCTACACGTTAAAAAAAGATCCGACATGAGTAGAAAATATATTTTTATTAATGAATATAAAAATAAGTTTGATGACAAGCAGCAAACAAAAACAATATGAATAAATATTTTAGATTTATTTGAAAAATATAAAGAATCTAAAATGTTTTAAAAGATAATTTAAATAAAATGTTTGTCTGAGGCTATCTGTGGTGGTCTCTGAAGGTCTGTGGAGGTCTCTGTGTGTCTTTGGAGGTCTCTGAGGGTCTGTGGTGGTCTCTGAATGTCTGGGAGTTCTCTGAAGGTCTTTGGTGGTCTCTGAATGTTTTTGGTGGTCTCTGAAGTTCTGTGGAGGTCTGTGGTGGTCTGTGGAGGTCTCCGAAGGTCTGTGGTGGTCTCTGAAGGTCTATGGGGGTTTCTGAGGGTCTGTGGAGGTATCTGAAGGTCTGTGGTGCTCTCTGATGGTCTGTAGTGGTCTCTTAAGGTCGATAGATGTCTCTGAAGTTCTGTAGTGGTCTGTGGGGGTCGCTGAAGGTCTGTAGTGGTTCAGGGTTCAGACTTGGACAGACAGTGTAATCCTGGTAATCTCCAGCGTTGGGCGGTGCTGTGGATCCTCAGGTCCAACCAGTCCTGCTGGGCAGAACCTAGAGCTGCACTGAGACCACATAAACAAAGACACTGTTAGTGTGCATATCAAACCAGATAAACCAGATCAAACCAGATAAACCGGATCAAACCAGTTCAATCAGGAGAGACAAGTAAATGATTGAAAGGTGAAAGGTTTATTTTACATGTGTGACATAAAATGATTGTCAGAGAATCTTTTGCGCTTGAACTCTACAGGAAGACAGGGTGATTGAAGATGTCTGCCCTGAGCGGCAACAAGACCTATCCCCCCCAAAAGAAAGGGCACATGCCCTGCTGAAAGCACAGCTTTATATTACCCTCAGAGAGAAGTGTTTGCTTACCGAACTGGGTTGACACATTCAATGAATAAAATAATCAAAAATAGTATATCGGTTAAACACAACAAATAAATTGTGCATGATAGCAAAACGGCGTGAACCTAATCGAATAGAAACGTCCCCTTTCCAGAAATGCCACTAGATCTTTTTGATATGAATAGCTTTGAAATGATGCTTTACATGACACTGAACTTAAAACGAGAAGGAAGTTGATTGAATCGGTTCATTTTTAACTACTTTCAGTTTGAAATAGATAACCCCCCCAAAAGAAAAGTTACTTACCAGTAGGAGTAAAATGTTAATGACAACACACAGATGGCATAAACTACTAAGAAAGAAAGCACATAGTTCTAGGCATGACGCTGATTAGTGATTAACGAGAACTGTGAGAACAGGAGAATAGAAAATGCATCTTACCATGTGACAGAACAAACCATGACGACCTGATTAGCCAGCAATGGCAGAGGCAGCTATGTGTGATGCTTGCAGACAGCAATGGACAGCAATGCCCTGAATGGGATGAGAAATGCTTAGGCCTGCAATGGCAAGGTATTAGCCGATACCTAAAATGACAGATGTGATAAAACCAGAAACAACAAAGAGCTGCATAGCCTTTTGAAGGGTAGTTTTCTAAACTCAATTGATGTGCCGATTTGAGTTTCTTGATTTACCAACGGACCAAACCAACTGAATGCCAGACTTATAAGGAACTGAGAATGGTAAGATAATGAAGTTACATTTAAACGCCATGCTATTAAAAGCAAATTATACTCAACTACTGGGATGCTAAAACCACACACCACCACAAGTTATATGCAATAATTAGTCAACAATGTGCTGACATTAGAATTCTGAGATGAAAATGTATGTTAGCATAAGATAGAGTCAAGGGGCAACCTCCGGTCTCGAAAAATTAAGCCAATGCGGAAGTACAAAAAACTGCAGTTCCTCGAGGTTCCACTTGAGGCTGGCTGCAGAAGCGCCGAAAGTGCCATAAGCCCACAGCCAAAAAAGCCCATTTTTACCACAGGAATCAACATGTTTACAGCCTGGTTCAAAAAACGAGATATATCTGATAAGTTGACGGCCCCTTCTCCTCACACTGTGGGGGGGGGAATTATTTTATAACTCATCAGATTTTATTCTATTAAGGAAAACGGCTATGCCCATATTAGGGTTGTGGCAGATTTGATTGACAGCTCTGTGCGCTGCATCTGTCAGTTCAGCAGCAGGTCAGGATGCTAACAGCTTGATCCGTCTGATTTCTCCTCTTTTTTACTTCGTTTGGAGCATAGACTGTAAAAATAATGGACGGGACAAGGTCCCCAGTCTAGTGAAGCTTTTATTTTTAGAGCTCCCCCTACTGACTGGCTGCAGTATAGGTCATAAACCCCGCCTCCTCAATGATAACAGATGGGATGTGGGTCAAACTGTAAAGTTAAAATACTCGTCACATAATTTTTTTCCAAACCTAAACTCTGCTGTGATCATTAGTTATTATCACCCTACATTGTGTTCAAGTGCTCATTTTTCTGTGAAGTTTGTTGTAAATAAGTTATTTGAGGTTGAACAACAGGATTTTACGTCATATTTGACGATGATTGACAGCCGCCGATCTTGCATAGCTCTCTTTGTGAATAACAAAAGTTACGTAGTGAAGGAAAGCTGAGACGCCATTGAATTTTTCCATTCAGTTTTTTCGTCTTTTTTGAGCTGGAAGAATGAGTTGTTCTGCAGTAAACTGTTCTAACCGACCTGTTATAATAAATACTAAATAATTATTTTTCAATTGTCATGTTCACCATCATCGCTGTTGACATCAGTAAATATAACACACAGACATTCCTCTTTTTGTCAGAATAGTAACATGAACTGTATGCTTTGTAATATTGATTTCTTCTGGATGTCTCACATATTTATTTACAGTCTATGGATAAAACTTTGCTAATGTATTGCTCTGCTAACACTGACAAAGTCTAACTTCTCTGACAAATAACTAATAACCATAATTGTACATTTAACAAAGTGTAGTTTTAAGACTTTAATTAAATATTTGGGTTGACTATAATTCGTTGTAACTGTGTTGTAGAAAAGTTAAATGTTAACTTACTGTTTATAGAGTTTTCTCAGGACGAGCAGGAAAGCCGTAGGGGATGATAGCAGCCTAGCCGTTAGCTATGCTGTGAATTGGACTGCTAACGTCGAGCTAAATGGGCGGAGTTAAGTCCCGCCGGTCCCGCCTTACTGCTGTTGCTAGGTTGATCTGAAGTTAGGTTGAGACTGCAAATCCAATATGGATGCGGCCCTCGATTGGACTCATTTGCTGCCTATGTAACAGACAGGTCAGGGTTCGTCCAGTAATATTTACAGTCTATGGATAGAGTAGATATTTTTTTTAAGTATGATAATGATGAAATAATGTTGATTTGCCAATTGATGTCTCCATAAACATTCAACGTTGGCCCTAAGGAAATTAAAAGTCACGAGACCAAAACGGCATGAATTCTGAGCAAAGAACATTAGCATGGCAAAGAATTAAATGTGTAGCCATTGGTGATTGCTGTATTATAAACAGATTGCTGATTGATAAGATTGAACAGATTGCAAAAAGTGCTGTGACAATGAATGAACAAGTTTTGGGTGTATCACTCAATTCACGAGTATCCATGTTAATGGTCTGCAGGGACTGGTTATGTGAGGTATTCCCGGAAATGATCAAGTCAGAGTGAACCCTGTAATGAATTAAATCTGAAAAGAAAAAATCATGTGTAAGGCAAAAATAACGAGGATACGCCAAATGCTTTGCAAACAAATGAATACATGAAAAACACACATATGAACCATTTAACCATATGTTAAATGACAATAACACATTATCAGAAGAACGTCATTTGATTGATGTTAAAATGTAAAAACAGGACTTGGCTGGTAGATAGTTTATATTTGCCAGATCTGAAATCACGAGAGCTGCATCCCTCCAATGGAACGGCCTACGGGGTCAGGACGTTTCCCTGCCATAGACTGAATTTCCCTACCAGAGAGAGGCTGCGCCGCGGAGGCTGATGCTTTGTTTTTTTTCCCGAGGACTGGCTGCTTGGCTAGATTGATTGTATTGAGTTAGCCACAGAGTATCAGGTGGAGATCGGTGTTGAGACTGCAGCTGAGGGTCCCCGAGATTGAAACGGTAACGTAAACATCTGACCTTGCATCTGATGGGTTGAAGTCGCTCGTAACGATGGCATGAATTAACTAGTGGAAGAGAAAGCCATTTTTTAAAAGAGACAGCAGCAATTTGATAGGCTAACAATGAGGGAGTGGAGCAGTGCTGTTGAATAGATGTGACCAGGTGGTGATTATGAGAAGTAATGAGTGAGCATGCGTGGAGGAGTGATTTGATATGAGATATTATATTTGGTATGAGAATAAATAATAAAACGACTGTGCGAAATATAGTCTCCCTGTCTGAACTTTCGCTAGAGCTACATATAAACCAGATCAAACCAGATAAACCATTGCAAACCAGATACACCAGATCAAACTAGATAAACCAGATCAATCCAGATAAACCAGATCAAACTAGATCAAACATGATCCATTAGATCAAACTAGATCAAACTAGATCAAACATGATCCATTCGATCAAACCGAATCAAACCAGATAAACCAGATCAAACAGGATCCATTAGCTCAAATCAGATTAACCAGATAAAACAGGATCCATTAGATCAAACCGGATCAAACCAGATCAAACAGGATCCATTAGATCAAACCAGATCAAGCAGGATCCATTAGATCAAACCAGATTAACCAGATAAAACCAGATAAAACAGGATCCATTAGATCAAACCAGATCAAACCGGATCCATTAGATCAAACCAGATGAACCAGATCAAACAGGATCCCTTATTTCAAACCAGCTCAAACATGATCCATTCAATCAAACCAGATCATACAGGATCCATTAGATCAAACCAGATCAAACATGATCCATTAGATAAAAAACAGATAAACTAGATCAAACATGACCCATTATTTCAAACCAGATCAAACAGGATCCATTAGATCAAGCCAGATCAAACAGCATCCATTAGATCAAACCAGATCAAACAGGATCCACCAGATCAAACTAAATCAAACCAGATCAAACATGATCCATTAGATCAAACCAGATCAAACAGGATCCATTAGATCAAACCAGATCAAACAGCATCCATTAGATCAAAACAGATCAGACAGGATCCATTAGATCAAGACAGATAAAACAGGATCCATTAGATCAAACCAGAGTAACGAGAAGGCGAAATGTGTGAAGCCATCGGCATGTCTCTGTGCGCTATGTGCGTCTTGACGCAGTCATCTTTATTAAAACTAACACTTGATGACAAATGCAGGATATTGAAAGATATGAAAACTGGAGGCTCTATGGTTTTTGTAATAGTCTAATTTTTAACTGTAATCAGTGATTACATTAGTGTACAAGTCTGGTCCTCTGAGGTCTGTCTGGGATAATGAAGGCGAGACGGCGCTGATGCAATATGTATAAGGCGGACTGTTATTTTTATTTTTTATTTTATGTTTATATATTGTCATAATTAAAGTTATTTATCGGAAATGGCTCACTACATGTGCGATTATAGCCTAAATAAAACAATCGGTTTGAATGATTCTGATGACGTGGATCTGTCAGTAAAGTTTGATATTTAGAGACGTCAATATGTATCTGCAGGCTTCAATTCACCACTTCGCTGTCTGTATCGCCAATTTCCCATGCCTCCAAAATGAACGTACGCCTGGGTCAGAGGTTACTTACCGGTGCGCACATTTTACCGCCAGGTTTGTTTTTATAGATCACAAACATTGCGTGGGAAAAGGCGTACGCCAGTTTCAGACCCTGTATCGTGCATACGCAACGGTTATAAATGAGACCCCTGGTCTTCACGCCACTACTCTGCCAGATAATTCCATCTTGTTCGGTAGTGTCTCCAAGTGACCATTTCTGTGACTTATTGAGCTGTTTATTTTCGCAGTGTATTTTTGTGCTCTGGATGTTTTTGTTCTTACCCGTGTTTTCTTGTGCTCCGGTGTACCTCGCTGTTCTCCAGTTACTTCACCTGAGCTTCCTGCGTCACCTTGTGGATTATTTTTCTGGCCAGCCAGCTCCCTGCTTCACTGCCTGCTCTTTTGAACATTAAACAGGTTTTTTTTACATTGTATACCTGCCTCAGTCTTTGCTTTGGGGTTTGATTTAAACTGAAAACTTAACACTGGCTTCTTTATTTAACCCTTCACATTCCAACATGAACTGATGAAGCAGGTTTTAAGGGTTTCATTTTCTCTCAAACTTTCTTAAATGTTGATTTCTAAATTATGATTTGAAAAAAAAACTATTTTAGAATAGATTATGTTTTATAATTTTTTAATAACACACAGGCCCTCTCTGAAGCCCTATAATGCCCTTACAGATCTCCTCTGAATAGAAAGGTATTGGGCTACTTTATCAACTGGAGACACAAAATCTGGTGCATAGGAGCTTTAAATTATTTCTTCTCAAAGCGGTTTATTTTTTTCATCAAATTCATTCTGTGTTCCTTGTTGCTGTTTTAGTTGTTGCAAACGTATTGGAAATCAGCTTCTGTCTAAGAAGGGTGACTGTCTGCTTTTGAAATTGTGTAAGAGTGCCCTTGACTCTTTTTGTGTGGTACTTTGCTTTGTCATCAGAACTGAATCAGTCCATCCTTTAAATCTCTTTAAAAACCCATTTTTATAGACTTGCTTTTACGTGATGTCATCTTATTTCTTTTTATCTTCTTTTTCTCTTATAAACCCATATTATTTATTTTACTATTCTAATTTTATTTCTCCTAAATAATCCATTAATGGTATTGCTCTTTTGGTTTTTATTCATTATTTCATTGTTCATATTTATTTGATTACTCTCTTTATATTGAGTGCAGTTCCTTTTACTGCTTTTATATTTTCACTGACTTCTACCTATTAATGCTTTAGCAGTTTTTAATGTTCACTTCAATTTATAGCCGATACCCCCTCTTCATATTTTGCTCTCTTATTTTCTTTTTATTATTGTTATTTAATTATTCTCTCTGTGTGGAATTTTTCATGTTCTCCCCGTTCATATGTGGGTTCTCCTTGGGTTCTGCGGCTTCCTCCCACAGTCCAAAGACATGCTCGTTAGGTTCACTGGTGATTCTAAGTTGCCTGTAGGTGTGAGTGTGGCTGGTTGTCGCTCTATATGTCAGCCCTGTTATTGACGGGCAAACAGTCAATTTACAAAAGCGATAAAGATAATGGATGAATGGATGGATGGATGGAATTACTTTTTTGTCATATAACCATTTTTTATTGCTTTCCTTTAATCACTAATTTATCTTCTTACAGACTTTAATTCTTGTGATGGATGGGTTCAGATGATGGTTGGGTTCAGATGATGGATGGGCTCTGATGATGGATGGGTTCAGATGATGGTTAACTTCTGATGATGGTTGGGTTCAGATGATGGTTGGGTTCAGATGATGGTTAACTTGGATGATGGTTGGGTTCTGATGATGGATGGGTTTTTATTTGGGTTTTTAATGAGGTAGGAGGGACTAACGTCAGCGATCCAGTCAGATCTATTCCTAGCGAGACTTCCTGTTGACATTAAGCAGACTAGCATGGCTTCAACCGGGAGACCGCTGGCAGACCTGCTGCAGGAAGTTGCTGACTATGGAAGCGATTAGTGATCAAAATTCAAATGATAAATTAATTTTCGGATTATAGGTGCATTATTTGACCTATATTTAAAATGAATATTCAGTCATCCAGTTTGCATTATACTTTTACTCTCTATGTATGCATATTGTATGACAAAATTCAAATGAAAACGAAAAGGTCTTTGGCTTTTCGTAAAACGATTTTTTTTATTTTTTATACATTTATTTATTTATACTTTTGTCAGATCTCGTCCTCCATACATCTGTGGGTTGCGTTGGTGTCGAGGTTTTTAGTTATTTGTTTTCTATCTGATTCTTTGTTTGCCAAAGCACTTTGTAAACCCTTTATTTTAAAAAGTGCTATACAAATAAAGTTATTATAATCATTATTATGTTCATTATGAACTAAAAAAATAGTTGTATCAATTAAAAAGCAGGTAGAATCAGGTAATAAGGTATCTCAGAAGACAAAAAACAAAGTGAATGGGAAGTTATTGGGGACAAAATTGATTGAAGTGATGATTGAAAGCCACTTAAGAGCTATATCAGAAAATAAAGTAAACTCTGGAGTCAGTATATTTTTCATACTGAGCTTGTTACCTGATACACAAACCTGAAATAACATCACCCCCAACTCAGCTCAAAGTCTGCAACAGAGTGTGGGACATAAATCAGGCTGACTTACAGAACCGAAGAGAAAAGAACAGAATTTCCAATAAAACATTTTTGGTGCTGATGTTGAACTATTCCCAATTTGTGACAAACTTCCCCTATAAACACTTGAACAGTGCATCACCTAAACAGCTGACAGATTCATGCCGCACTACCCGGTAGAATGAAAACAGAGAAATCTATCTAAAAGCTTGTCCAAATTGTTCTTCAGAGTTGGTGTGAAGCAATTTGGAGCATTTTTGTGCAATTGTGCTCCAGAAGTGTTTTCAGAGGTTGGGTCCCAACAGAAGAAGCCTGTAAGTGCCTTTTGTAAACTGCTGAAGGCTACAAATGTATGTTGGGAGAATTCCAAAACAGCTTCTTCTTTTCTTTCAAGTACTTTATCTAAAATTATATATCAGTGCTCTCATTGGAGCCACTTGAAATAAGCTCCTTTTCTACATTTGGAGTTCACAGATGTCTGTCACTTGTCCTCTGACGGGCAGAGGAGAGAAAAAGAGGAGATAAAAAGCTGAGCTGGAGTAAGACACACAGAAACAGAAGAGGACAGATCGAAATTGACCAAGTCCAACAGCGCAAAGAAAGAAAAAATGTTTTTTTTTTTTTCATATTTCCTATATGGATTTTTCTGTTCTGGTTGTGACAAGAAGACAAAACGATGGAGGGGGAGTGTGAATAAGATAATACAATGGACAGAAAAGTAATATTAGTGACAGTATTCTTCTCTGTCTACAAACAGGTTGGGCTTTAGCGCTGTCCAGTCTGTGCCACAAGGAGGGAAATTAACAATCTGTCTGTTCATTTAGTGACTCTTCGGTTCCAGACGCCTCGCAGCGCCTTCAAGGAATATTAACAAGGGGCAGACATGGCAGTGAGAGACAGGGTGACAATAGGGAACAGAAAGAGCGAGAGAAAGGGGGAATAAATAAATTGGAAATGGGCAAAAGTGGTGACACAAGTGTCTACTTAAATTCCCTCTCAATCAAAAAGGGAATTGTTTGAGTTCTAGAGATGAGCCCCAATGGCTCCACCATCAATGGGCTTCCAAAGTCTGCTTCAGAAACCAATAGGGGACATCAATTAGACTACGTCTTTGCTTTCTACTGTCTATATTTCTATGTAGCTGTTTTTAGTGATGTAATAAAGTCTGTTTTTCTGAGCTGTAAACTAGTGTTGCCATTATGTTGTATATCCTACATGGTAGCTGTTTAATGCCTTATGTGTGTTTAGAGACCCAATGATTCGGGAACCTTCAGTACTAAACCCCCACACTGTTGTCACAGTATACCCATGGTTCTTGTCAGACCAATCAGGACAGAAAACTCTATGCTTATAACTTCTAACCTACGTTTCTAACCTACCTACGTTTTTGCTTTGGCCTTTTATGAGCTCTCTTAGAGCACCTTGCCTTCAAATCCAGGAAATAGACCATCATGTGAGGTTGTGCAGGTCCAATATCCTCTCTAGTTTCAGTTCTTTATTGGTCTCTACCAACTCATGACAGAAATGTCTAGCCTTTAGCTAGGGTTGCCAAAGTTTTAGTAGGGACAATGTATTTAGTTTGGAGCTCAGTGCCACACTGCAGTGGACTAAGTATGATGTTTGAGTGGAGTGTAAAAGCAAGAAATGTGTATGTAGTTTTACAAAATATGTATTCATATCTATATATTCATAAACCTTTTTTTAGGACCCTGACAAATGATACCACAGACCTTCATCTGAGGATGTGAATGAAGCTGTGACCAAAAAGTAAAGTGAGGCTTTTATTATTGTGAAAATCAATTATTTCACTCTTAACATGGGATCTCTTAAAGCCCCCTTATTGACCTCTGACAGTCCCTGGTCGTTGATTTAAGAACTCCTCTAATAGACTTAAAAAAATAATAATCACAAGATAAATCCCCGGTTGGAGCCTTAGAATTAAAAAAGCAGAAAATGGTTTTAAAATCCAAAAGAGAGGCATGACTCACTAAGTTCCCTTTTCATGGCTGTCACAGAAAATGCATTGATATACATTGCACTCTTTGCTAGTCTGGCCTTTGTTTGCATCTCTGCAGCAGCATGCTGTTTAAGGCTCACCTCCATCTCCTATTTTTCTCAGCAGCATAAAGTGCTTAACCCATGTCTTCTTTGCTTCCTATTATATGTATATGTATCCATATTTTTATCCACGCTTGCGTACCACAAGCAACTGAACAACTCCATCCATAAACAAAACTAATTTGAGAGCTTCTGATGCTTTATGTATATCAGACACACAGGAGATGGTTAGTGTTATGATCAGTGCGTGATGAGCTACTGGAGGTGTCTGATGATCTGATAGGATCATTAAATTGTCATCTATTAAAAACAATTAAATAGAAAAATCCAAAATATGACATTGAGCAAAAAACAAATAAATAAAAATAAATGACCTCAAGCTTGTAATGGTTATGTTATCTGTTCGGCATGCCTTTCAATGTTATGTTGTTCCTGAAACACACAGATTCACCTGCTGGTCTTGTCAAATCAAGACTGATTTAGGCTCCCAGTTTGCTTTATCTGTGTTTGGGCCCAGCCCTAAGGCACCGTGGGAACCCCACCCAGGGGTGCTGTGGTGTTGAAAACATTACAAATAACAATTTGGCCTTATTGATATTGTAGTAATTGATAATAGCCACAATATTATCATATGGCACAGCTACTCTACAGGATGAGCACATTGAGGTGTTCATAATGTGTTGTCCACCTCTGCACTTCAGTCATCTAAAGCAGCGGTCCCCAACCCCCGGGCCGGTCCGTGGGTCATTTGGTACCAGTCCGCAGAGAAAGAATAAATAACTTACATTATTTCCGTTTTATTTATTAAATGATGAACGATGTTTTATTTTGAAAAATGACCGGATTCCCTCTGTTACATCCGTCTATGACGCACTCTTGTCGCTTGTCTCGGTTACGCGATACGTTGCCGCTCAAATTAAACCCACAAGCTAGCAAAATGAGTAAAAAACAAACGTCTTTGGAAAGTTTCTTTGCGAAGGGGAAAAGGCCCAGTGAGGAGACGGAAGAAGAGCCTACGACTTCCAAGAAAAAGAAAGCTGCATTTAACAGACAATACCAGGAGTCCTACTTAAAATATGGATTTATCGCAACAGGTGATTCCCGCGCACCAAGCCCGCTCTGCATAATATGCGGCGAACGGCTCTCTAATGAGGCAATGAAGCCTTCAAAACTGCTTCGCCACTTGGAGACCAAACACCCTGCATTAAAAGACAAGCCTTCGGAGTATTTTGAAAGAAAAAAGCATGAACAAGAAGGACAGAAGCAATTACTGAGGGCCACCACATCAACAAATGCGAGTGCACTGAGAGCATCATACTTGGTGGCTAATCGTATTGCTAAGGTTAAGAAGCCATTCACCATTGGTGAAGAATTGATCCTGCCCGCCACTAAAGACATTTGCCGTGAACTTCTAGGAGAGGCTGCGGTTAAAAAGATAGCACAGGTGCCTCTTTCGGCTAGCACCGTCACTCGGCACATTGAAGAAATAGCAGAGGACATTGAGACACAATTGTTGGAGAGGATTAATACATCACCGTGGTACGCACTCCAGATTGACGAGTCTACAGATATTGACAACAAGGCAATACTACTTGTTTATGTGCGATATCTTTATCAGGAGGATGTGCATGAGGATATGTTATGTGCACTATCGTTGCCAACCAAAACCACAGCCGCAGAACTATTCAAGTCGCTGGATGATTATATATCAGGAAAACTGAAATGGTCCTTTTGTGTCAGCATATGCACAGACGGAGCTGCTGCCATGACCGGCTGTCTGGTTTAACTACTCGGATTAAGGAGGTTGCACCTGAATGTGAGTCTACGCATTGTGTCATTCACAGGGAAATGCTGGCTAGCCGAAAAATACCACCGGAACTTAACAGCGTATTGAATGATGTGGCTAAAGTTATTAACCACATCAAAGCACACGCCCTTAACTCGCGCCTGTTCGAGCAACTTTGTGAGGAGATGGACGCGGAGTACAGACACCTTCTCTTACACACAGAAATAAGATGGTTATCCCGAGGGAGATCGCTGGCCAGAGTGTTTGGATTACGAGAGCCGCTGCAGAGATTTCTCTCAGAAAAAAAGTCACCACTGGCAGCACATTTCAGTGACGAGGAATGGGTCGCAAAACTCGCTTACTTGTGCGACATATTCAACCTGCTCAATGAACTCAATCGGTCACTTCAGGGGAAAATGACAACTGTCTTCAAGTTGGCAGATGAAGTAGCTGCATTTAAAGCCAAACTGGATTTGTGGGGAAAGCGCGTGAACAGAGGTATATTTGACATGTTTCAAACATTGGCGGGGATTTTGGAAGAGACTGAGCCCGAGCCTTCATTCACCCAGCTGGTGCACGATCACCTGTCTTTGCTTTTAAACGAGTTTGAGCGCTACTTCCCAACCACAAAAGACCCACGAACTGCCAAGGAATGGATCCGCAACCCATTTGTCAACAAACCAGGGGACTCCAGCATGTCTATGCAAGAAGAATATCAACTGCTGGCGATCGCAAATGATGGCGGCCTTAAAAGTATGTTCGAAACAACAACTCTGCCGGTGTTCTGGATTAAAGTCACAGCAGAATACCCTGAGATCACCACAACAGCACTGAAAACCCTGTTGCCATTTCCGACATCCTATTTGTGTGAAGCGAGATTTTCTGCAGTGACAGCAACCAAAACAAAATTACGGAGTAGACTGGACATAAGCAACACACTTCGGGTGTCATTGTCTCCCATTACTCCTAGATGGGACCGTCTCGTTGCAGAGAAACAAGCTCAGGGCTCCCACTGATTTAGCGATATGGTGAGTTGTATTTTTCATGCACTTTATATTTGTTTTTGTGTTGTGTCTTATTTTGAAGGCATGTTTAAACGTTACCATAGCGACCAGAGAGTGTTAGGGGGCAGAGAGGATGTTACTCATGTTATGTTGTTGGCGCGATGTTACGAGGGCGCTGCTAATAAAGTTGCATAAGAGTACACAGTGGATTCACGTTTATTATTATATTTAGAAAATACCACAGTTTTTATGCCGGTCATATTATTTTATTTTGTGTATTTATCCGCCACACCTTAAAGGCCGGTCCGTGAAAATATTGTCTAACATTAAACCGGTCCGTGGCGCAAAAAAGGTTGGGGACCGCTGATCTAGAGTCATTCACCTCCTGTATGATGACTCATGCAAGATAAGATGCCCAACTCGTGTTTCTGAGAAGGCTTTTTCAACTTCAAATGTAAATGTTTGCCCCGCACTTAAACCCTCATTTACAGGTAAATAAAAACACTACGGAAAGCCTGAAGGAAGATGAAACTGTGTCAAAGAGAAGCTGAACTGCAGCTGGAGACAGAGTTTTATCACATTCTCACAGTAAAACAACTGGCACAGAGGAGACTTTGGAAATGGACAGGGCACTGCCACAGAGTAAACACCTGTCAACACAAACAGGCTTCTAAGATACCTTAAAGCATGGACATACTTATAACTATACTGAATACTATACTGAAACAAGAAATATAAAGGACCAACAGGGTACCCCATACACTAACTGTTTACACCTCAAACTTGAAAACTAAAGGAGATCAAGCATTTGTAGCTCGGGCTGCTCGGCTGTGGAACGACCTGCCTGAGGATCTCAGACTAGCTACATCAGTATCTTCTTTTAAAAACACATTTTTATCGTAAGGCCTTCTTATAATCCTTGTTTCATTCCTGATGTTTTATATGTTTTACTGTTAACTTTAGCCAATCTTTGTCTCGGTTGTTTCTCTTTTCTCTGTTCATTGGATGATTGCTGCACTGTTGTTTTTTTTACATGTTTTTTAATAGGATTTTATTGTTGTGTATTTGACTGTTGGGATTTTTCTTTTTTCTGTAAAGTACTTTTTGACGTTGGTTTTGATAAGTGCTTTATAAATAAACTTTATTATTATTATTATTTTCTCAGGTGTCGGTTGGTTGCAGGAACTTATAATGAAA